>NC_057795.1:132350883-132352405 GCF_018294505.1 Triticum aestivum | reverse complement strand
GAGAGAGAGGATGCGCGGCGGGCTAACTTGGCACGCTCCGGTTGGCCGGGAGCGGCGGCGCGATGACGTGGCGGCGGCTGATTCACCGGGGTGAGGTGGAGGCTAGATGTGTCCGGCGGCGGGGATCTGTCCGGTTGCGCGAGGTGGAAGAAGGCTAGGGTTCATCTGCGAATTTGGATGGGGAGGGCATATTTATAGCTAGAGGGAGCTAGGAGAGTCCAAAAGAGGCACGATTTTCGCCCACACGAACGTGATCGAACGACCGAGAGCATGGAGGGTGTTTGGATGGGTTACTGGGACGGTTTGGAAGGGTGTTGGGCCGCAACAAAAGAGGGCTTTACAGTTCCCCGATTAACTGTTGGAGTATCAAACGGACTCCAAATGGCACGAAACTTGACAGGCGGTCTACCGGTTGTATACCAAGACCGCTTGGCAAACCTCGGTCCATTTCGAGAATGTTTAACACCCGCTCACAACAAGAGGAAAAAGGGGAACGCCGGAGGGCATAGGAGTGTCGGATTGCAAAACGGACAACGGGGAAAATGCTCGGATGCATGAGAAGAACACGTATGCAGTGCAATGCAATGCACATGATGACATGCCAAAATGCAACATGCAAGCAAATGACATGGCAATAACGGCGCACTACTAGGAAAAGGCATGCTAGTGGCGCACCAGTTTTGCCTTCTAATGGCGCACTACTGGTGCACCACTAGCATCACGCCATTAGAATTAAATTCTAATGGCGCACCACTGGTGCGCCATTAGTATCTGGTGTTCTAATGGCGCACCATGTAGTGTGCCATTAGAATTGCCCACGGTGCACCATTAGAATTCCTCCCAGGGTAATGGCGCACCACATAGGAGTGCGCCATTAGTAACAATTTTTTTTCAAAAAAAATTTCAAAATTTTTTTTTAAATTTTTTTCCAAAAGTTTTTTTCATTTTTTTTCTTAATCTCAGTTGACTATGGCTTAATCTCGGGTCAATATGCTTAATCTCAGGTCAAATCGCACTCCGTGGTCAAACTTCCCAAAAGGTCACCCATCCTCACACTACTCCAGCCCAAACACGATTAACTTCAGAGTTCTATCCAACCCGAGCAACAGCTCACTTCACAGGCACTTGTTCATATATCTAGCATATCAATCCTGTTATACCTTGTTGATGTCTAGGACTTTGTTCATGTTCATGACTATGATGAAATTTTGAAAAATATTTCAAACTTCCCGGTCATATTACGTATCATTTTTTGAAAAAAAAATAAAAAAAAATTCAAAATCAACATTTTTTTTCTATTACTAGTGGCGCACCACATCCACGGTGCGCCACTAGTAAGTTTGAAATTTTTTGAATTTTTTTGCCTCTAGATCTTGAAAGCCCCGTAACTTTTCTTCTGTTAGGTTTTCGAGTAGATGATTTTTCATATAAAAAACTTTTTCATCCGAGTTCGTATGCAAAAGTTATGCCCATTTTACAAATTTCCAGAGAGATTTTGCAAATAAAGTCAAAATTCATATTT
>NC_057795.1:132343636-132350092 GCF_018294505.1 Triticum aestivum | reverse complement strand
ATTGATATTTTTTTTGAATTTTTTTTTTGAAAAAAACTTAGTAATGGCGCACCAGTGGACAGTGCGCCATTACTAGTTAAAACTAGTAATGGCGCACCGAGACATGGTGCGCCATTAGTAACAAATTTTTTTTTTACTTTTTTTTCCAAAACTATTAATGGCGCACGACGGATGTGGTGCGCCATTACTATGTCAATTAGTAATGGCGCACTATACAAAGGTGTGCCCTTAGTAACAATATTTTTTATGTTTTTTTTCAAAACTAATAATGGCGCACCAAATACCAGGTGCGCCATTAGTAATATATTACTAATGGAGCACCGAGGCATGGTGCGCCATTAGAATATAGTAATGGCGCACCACATCACGGGTGCGCCATTAGTGGCGATTCCATCTATAGCCCTTTTTGTAGTAGTGGCGAATTACTAGCGGACACCTGGTGCATCGAATCCGGTGCGTTACAACTCTCCTCTACTAACAAGAGATCTCGTCCCGAGATCTTAGGAACAAGATGGGAGAGAAAAGGGATGAGGTGAAACAAGAACTCAAGAGAAGAAGCAAAGAATCGAGAGCATTCGAGAAGAAGAGAGGAACGACAAGAATGACAAGAATCGAGAACTCACGGAATCAGATAGATTATGAAACCACTCCGGTTAGAACGAGATAAGAAACGAATAAGACTGAAAGGATTTAGGCAGCTCTCAGGCTGAAACATGGAGGAATAGAACACGGGCTTGAGAGGATGGAATGATTCTTGATGAAGACATGACACAAAACCTCCCGAAAGAATTGAAATAGTTGAATGAAAAGAACGGAGAAGAAAATGACAACTTGTGCCACGAATGAAATTGAAAGCATCTTTCAAAGGAAGGTTTAAACGGAGTTGTTGAGAAAATCAACAACGAAAACAATAAGCTTGTTGTGGTCTTATAGGTAACATCTCAAGATCATAAGGTGATAATCGGCTACAAACGGAAATGATTGGATAGCTTAGAAGAATGAAGAAATGCAAAAGGCTCCACTTCAAAAGAACACAAAGATTTAATTGCACTTCGAAAAGCAAGAAGGAAAGATACTTGAGCTCCTTCGATAAGAATCTTGATAAACACTTGAGGAATGAATTAAATCATGAAGAACCACCGTGAAGAACTCCGGTGACAAAAGGATGATGAGATAGAATGAAGGAAGAAACAATAAGATGAGCCTTGCGATGATTTAGATGGAGGTTCCAACGAAATGGCCGAGGAAAAATTGAACTCCGGAAAAGAAAAGATGAAAACACTTGGAACTAGAATTTATTCATCAAGAACAAACTCTAAGGAAGGGGTTACTTGACGATGATGAAGTAAGAGTAAGAATTACGTTATGCTATCCTCACCAAATTAAATTGATGACAACCAACGGATTTGGCATGCAACTTATTCTTGTTGAACAGGATTAAGGGGGGGGGGGGTATATGGCGCAAAACTTGAGAAAGTCTTCATGATCCACCGGTAGGATTGGAAAAAACGAATAAATTAATATGATAAACAAAGAAAAAGAATCTTGAATGAACCACAGTAAGAATTCAACAATTACTTTTGAAAGAGAATGAATCACCGGGAAGAATTTGAAGAACAAATATACTAGAGGGGATTTAGATACAAGAGAACGGGAAGAAACTCGAGCTGATCAAAGAACATTTGAACGAAGCGCCGGGATAATGTAGAACGATAGCTAGAATGTGAGGACAAAGAATTCTTCTGGAATGATGGACTCCGGTGAAAAGAAACAGGAAAACAATTTCTGATATACTCTGGATGGGTAAGAATGACAAATGGAATAATTCGAGAGGATAACATGAAGCTAGAACCACAAAACTTCGAGAGAACGGGCAAGATTTAGAGGAAAAACTCTTCTTCGGTCTTCAAATGACGACGAGAAACACCACCAAAATTACTGAGCTACTCCGGGAGAATGACAAGCGAAGAGGTTGAGCCAACAATGAAAATGATTTGAAACTGATCTTGGAAAAGATCTGACTGATGAAATCCATTCTTACGTCACCCTTTGAAAAGAATTTGAGAATAACTCCAGGAGAATTAGAAGAGTTAGGTAAGATCCTGGGAAAAGACCTGTGGGTTAGGGCCCACTAAAAGAAAACACCATTGGAAAGGATTGTTGAAGAGATAGATGGTGTGCCAGAACAATTGAAATATTGGAATGAGGTGACAACCTCGAATTAATTGGAACACAGACGAATCTCCTGAGATGTCTTGAGAACTCCAGAAGGATAAATTGGCGAGAGGCGAACGAGCAGGGAAAAACACTTGAGCCGAGGAAAAGAATATCATCAGCACCGAATACTTGAATTGGGTCCACCGGAAAAAGAAAGGGATGAAGAATGACGAACGAGACGAGAATTCACCGGTTGAAATAATTGCCAAAAGACTGAAGAGACTCCACACGAATGATATTGATGTCAAAAGAGACTCAATCTCTAGGAAGAAAAGGGTGGGAGGGCAGGAAAAACAAAGGCAACTTGGAAGGGGAAACCGATGAATATCTTGAAGAGAAAACACCGGTTGAAAGAAAGCAAAGGCTTCAAACGAGTAGGATGGATAATCGATTACGGACTCCGGCTCCGAGGAGAAAAAGGGGAGGGCGGGTGGGAAAAGAAGACAACTGAGGATTGAACTTGGCATAGATGATGAGGCTCGAGTCACCTTGACGAGAAATGCACCGGATGAAAAGAGATGAGAACCAATGATCGGAAAACCAACTGGGTGATCCTAAAGAAAATTTTGAAGGGGAAGAGGAGTAATTAAAAACACCTATGTCAAGATTCCTCACCAAAGAGACGAAGGGACTGAGGAGTAAAAAGAATTCCTACTCTCCGATATAACTAGACTCCGAAAACAGTTTTCTTCTAGACTCAAGAACGACCAAACTACACGATCAATCAAGGGGGCTCCTATGGTCGGTCGAGGCTCTGATACCAACTTGTCACGCCCAATATGCGGTACTATCCTAAAGAGACTCGAAGGTCCCACAAAGGATAGAACCGCATATTGATACGCTTTTGCAAGGTGGATATCATTACATTAACATTACATAATAGATGGGGATACATACAAAAGGCATACAATGCCACACGAATACAACATCATCTTACATAAGAGCACCATCCGACTACGGATAAAACACAAACAGAAACTCAAACTACATCCACCCTGCTAGCCCAGGCTGCCGACCTGGAACCTATCGCCTGATCGAAGAAGAAGCAGAAGAAGAACTCAACGCTCTCGTGCCATGATCATCGCATAACCAGCACCTGCAACTATTATTGGAGTAATCTTTGAGCCACGAGGACTCAACAATCCCATTACCATGGGTATCAAGACTAGCAAAGCTTAATGGTAAAGGAAGGGGTAAAGTGGTGAGGTTGCAAGCAGCGGCTAAGCATATATGGTGGCTAACATACACAAATGAGAGCGAGAAGAGAAGCAACGGAACGGTCGTGAAGCTAGCAGTGATCAAGATGTGATCCTGAACTCCTACTTACGTCAAACATAACCCAAAAACCGTGTTCACTTCCCGAACTCCGCCGAAAAGAGACCATCACGGCTACACACGTGGTTGATGCGTTTTAATTCGAATCTGGTGTCAAGTTATCCACAACCGGACATTAACAAATTCCAATATGCCACATAATCGTGGGCACGGCACTCGAAAGTTTAAACCCTGCAGGGGTGTCCCAACTTAGCCCATGATAAGCTCTCGCGATCAACGAAGGATATTCCTTCTCCCAGGAAGACCCGATCAGTCTCGGAATCCCGGTCACAAGACATTTCAACAATGGTAAAACAAGACCAGCAAGACCGCCCGCTATGCCGACAAATCCCGATAGGAGCTGCACATATCGCGTTCTCAGGGCACACCGGATGAGCAAGACGCCGGGTTGGCATAGACCCTTGTTGCCCAGGGGGCACCGGACATCGCTCGGTTTGGACCAACACTTAGACAAGCATTGGCCCGAGGGGGCTAAAATAAAGATGACCCTCGGGTTAATTACTCCCAAGGGAAAAGGTAATAGGTGGTAGGCAAATGGAAAAACCAATGTTGGGCCTTGCTGGAGGAGTTTTATTCAAGGCGAACTGTCAAGGGGGTCCCATAAATCACCCAACCGCATTAGGGACGCAAAATCCTGGAACATAATACCGATATGACAGAAACTAGGGCGGCAAGAGTGGAACAAAACACCAGGCATAAGGCCGAGCCTTCCAACCTTTACCAAGTATATAGATGCATTAATAATATAAGAGATATTGTGATATCCCAACATAATCCTGTCCACCATGGAGCAATCTTCAACTTCAACTTTAACTAACAACTCTATAAGAGGGGCTGAGCAAAACGGTTTGCTAGGAAGGGAGAAAAAGGTTAGAGGCTGACATGGCAATTTGGGGAGGCTTGAAGAACACGTGATAGGTAGCACAGCATAGCAATAGAACGAAGCAACTAGCATAGCAATGATAGTATTGAGATCCAAGGTGATGGTCATCTTGCCTGAAATCCCGCAAGGAATAAGAACGAGTCTATGAAGAAGATGCAGCCACGAAGATGAACCAAGCGTAGACGAATGGAACCTCACGATCGCAACGAACAGGAACTAACGAGAAGGAGCACAACCGGAAAGAAGCAAACAACAAGGTAAACACACCACACATAGACAAGACATGATGCACAACAAGCATGATGCATGACAAAGCTACATGGAGCTACTCATGGCAAGAGATGATGCATACAAGAGCAACACATGAAAGCAAGTTTAAATGAGGCCGGAAACAACATACAACAATTCTGGTAAGTCCTCATATGCAAATTTAGAAATTGGTCCTGAACTGAATAACCCTTATGTTCAAGTTGTTAAACAGCCAGTTAAGATGCACAAAGATGATCTACACGAGATTCTAGTCAAGTTACATATAAAGTTCATTTAATTCGGAGCTACAGCCTAGAAGATATGAGCAAAACAAGTTAAACATGGCATTGATGCTAAATGCATACAAACATGAAGCAAACACCTCAAAACAAGTATGCAACATGATAAGATGAAACTACATGCAATTCGAAGCAAGTTTCATATAGAGCACACTCAAAACGGAGCAACGGTTCAACACGTACACTCTATACAAGTTTAAAGGACAAGCTGTCCAAAACAGCAACGAGGAATCTTACAGGCATCAAAACAATATGCTACAGCATCCCAACATAAGTGCAAAAGGCATGGGCATGAATTACAGGTAAAGCATTACAAAACATGAACACTGAGCTATCTCCAGAAAACACTAGAACATGCTCAAAAGGACATGGCAAGATTGCAAATAATAACAGTTTCAGAATTAGCGGAAATAACATCAGGTTGCAATGTTTAGAGCTATCAAACAACATGCTACAGGAACTTATCATGCCAAACAAAGGCATGGCATGCTAATACTAAAGACAAAGAAAAAAACTACCTTACTGAACTAATTCAAAAGATCAACAGAAAAGATGATAGGATCCATGCAAACATGGCAAATGATATGACAGATTCAGACATGGCAGGAACACAGAAAAGTAGGCTTGTTGGTGAGCTTGTACCACTCACCACAGAGCAATACATGGCATGACAAGGTGACCAACAGTAAGAGGACATATTTATAACATGACATCCTTAGTGAACATCTCCAGATTATGCATAGGATGACTTGTAGCAGCAGGTTTACACAGCATCATGATATAGCCGATTCGGTCTAGCAAAACATCCTTAGTGAACATCTCCAGATTGTGCATAGAATGACTTGTAGCAGCAGGTTTACATAGCATCATGATAGAGCAGATTCAGTCTAGCAAAACAGCAACAACAAGTACCCTATTTCACGAGCCTGATGCACTCACTACAAGACTCACAAAAAAACAAGGATTGCACCATCGTAAAGATGGCATGATGTAGCTCAAAACTCATGTAGACATCAATCTCAAAGGATGCACACACACAAATGCATTGAAAAAGACAAATCCTCAAGTCCGTTAACAGATAGCAGTTAACATCATATAGCACTCTTGCAACGATGATTTAGGAATCAAGATGAACTCAAAAAAGCATGGCACAATGGAATGAAATGAAGAGCATCTCATGGCGAACATTTTGATATATCATGCATGCAAAACGAAGCAGCGCATGAAGTTACAGTAGGTGAAAGATGCCTATATGATGCTGAAATCCATGGACTTAGCAGATTTTCGATGCGGCGGTGGATCTCGCCGGATCTGAGGCACCGGCGCTGGAGAAGTCGGGGACGTGGTCGGGGAGGCCTGATCCGCCGGCGGCGGGGGTCGGGGGTCGCTGGAGGAGGCGGTACCGGCGGGCACCGCCCCGGGGCCGCGACGGCCGGCGGGGTAGACGACAGGCGGAGGGCGGCGAAGGCGCGC
>NC_057795.1:132338569-132343323 GCF_018294505.1 Triticum aestivum | reverse complement strand
GGCGCCGGGCGGCGCGCGAGCTGGGAGGGCCCGACCCGATCCTCGGCGGGCCACGGCGGGTGCGGGAGAGAGAGGTGGCGTGGCGGGCTGACTTGGCGCACTCTGGTTGGCCGGGAGCGGTGGCGCGATGACGTGGCAGCGGCTGATTCGCTGGGGTGAGGTGGAGGCTGGATGTGTCCGGCGGTGGGGATCTGTCCGGTGGCGCGAGGTTGAAGAAGGCTAGGGTTCATCTGCGAATTTGGACGAGGAGGGCATATTTATAGCTAGAGGGAGCTAGGAGAGTCCAAAAGAGGCACGGTTTTCGCCCACACGATCGTGATCGAACGACCGAGGGCATGGAGGGGGTTTGGATGGGTTATTGGACCATTTTGGAAGGGTGTTGGGCTGCAACAAAAGAGGGATTTACGGTTCCCCGATTAACCGTTGGAGTATCAAACGGACTCCAAATGGCACGAAACTTGACAGGCGGTCTACCGGTGGTATACCAAGACCGCTTGGCAAACCTCGGTCCATTCCGAGAATGTTTAAAACCCGCTCACAACAAGAGGCAAAAGGGGAACGCCGGAGGGCATAGGAGTGTCGGATTGCAAAACGGACAACGGGGAAAATGCTCGGATGCATGAGACGAACACGTATGCAATGCCATGCAATGCACATGATGACATGGAAAAATGCAACACGCAAGAAAATGACATGGAAATGGCGGCGAATAACTGGCGGACACCTGGTGCATCGAATCCGGGGCGTTACAAAGAGACACATGTCTTTCGGACGAGCTTGAATCAAATGTGTTTTGCCGCCCACGTTTGGCGCCCACCGTGTCTGAATGGACTCAGAGTTCATCGTGTCATGTCTGATAGAAGTTACTAGACTACCTCTATCGACAGCAGTGTAAATCCGATCGATAAGGATGTCAAGTGTCAGGGGTAGACAGTAATTTCCATGTCGCAAACACTTGCTTCGGGCAGCCCACAAATTATAGTGGGTGTTTAGCCACTTCGTTCAAAACTTGGGAGAATTAGCATTCACATTTGCATGGTCCCTGGCAAACTAAATTCACATCCAATTTGTATTCGATTATGAATAACCATAGATAATTCTACGTTTGTTATTTATTTCTTCAAAACCACAACAAAGATTTATTCCACCTTTATATATGATTATGATTTAGAAATGCCGTGATCTTCGAATTCAGTAGGTTGGATATACTCTGAGTCAAACAGTTATTTCATGCAATACAATATGCTCACACGAAAAACGGTTCACCTTATGTCAATCATACAAGTACTTAGGATTACCTCGCCTAAAAAGTTCGGATCATTGCAACACATGGACAACATATGGGGTCTTGCAACATAATCCATCCAGAGACATGACACAACATGCAAGTACAATAATCTAATGACAATTTCAACTCATATCTAAAGAAGAACCGGGATTACCCTGGGCTTCAGATAGTAGAAACAGCAGGACCTCCTCCGTCATCAAATGCAACATTCTTACTTCCTCCAATTCTTGGGTTGCTTGCATAATGCGTGCCGCTAATTCCGTAATTTCCAACCTAAAGATGAAGATTACCTCATTCATGGCAGCCACACCATCTCTTTCTGCCTCTACTAGAGCCTCAAGCACTATAATATCTGTGCTCAGACTGCTCTCCGGCGGTGTTGCCTCTGAACTGCTACCATCTGGTAACGTGGATGGCGCACTGCTTCCACGAATAGATTCTGGGGTTGTACATTGTTCCTAGTGTGAATGGCATCCTGAAAGGTTTCCGCTGGACATAAGTAAGAGATAGTTATCGTATGATCCAGGCAGTAAGCTTACATGGTAAACGGGAGACGAATTATTGCCGAGCATGGCAAGCTATATTTAAATGGTTCGAAGCAGCATCAACTGAAAAGAAATTAAAATGGTAAGATGAAACTAGGGATGTAAGTGGCAAATAAACGATATCCGCCAGTCCCATCTAGTTAGTTTTTGCTAGCTCCCTAGTTCATTTTCCTCAAAAAAAACTCTTCTGAACTATCATACAACTAGTGGACTTTAATGGGGATTAAACGGGACCCAGTTGACATCCCTAGTTGAAAGGGAGCATACCACCGCTATATTTAAGTTGCCAAGGCATCTAAGCAGCTGAAATAATCTGAGAAAGCACTTAACAGTGTGGCCTCATATAAACGACAAAGATAGTCTTGTGATGAAGTTGAGAGGAAAAGTTAAGGACTCAAATGAAATAGGCATGCATTTCTTTACTATAGTACAGCAGGTACTGTTGACATATTGGCTAACTCAGGTATAGCGTAACAACAAACAAGCATTCGAATCAAGCAATACAGTAAAGCAGACAACTGAACTATTTGTAATTCGGTAGGATTACAGGTTAAGGGAACAAGCCAAGAAAGCATCCCACTCGCATTACATTTCACATGTACTAAAACACACTGGCTTACCATATGTTGCTGTGAAGCCACGCTGCTGTTGCAATGTTTTTTGAAGATATCGTCAGCATCCCGTGGTTGCAAATCTAGTTGTTATAGTTTATTCTGCACCCTCTATTTAGGTAAAATTAATTTTAGTCGCATGCACTGGTCTGAATTGATCATCGACGGTTCATCTAAACAAATGAAAGAAGGGTGTGTGCATACACGACAATATATCTGCTTCCCTCTATTTCTATGCTTGTTCGAGGTGCCAGCCTCAAAAGAACAAATATTTTGCTTGATGGGGTTGGCAGCTCCATAATTACTAGAAGCATCAAATTAGTCATGCAACTTGGGATGATCAAGAACACACAAACAGGTAATGAAAAGAGGCTCGAAGCAGTGATGTAAAAGCTAGCACCAGAAAATGTAGGGTAAAACGAACAAAAAGCAGTGGAACCACATGCTAGTTTGTTGATGTGTAATTAAGCATAGAGAATATTAAGCAGTCCGATGGAACCAATAGGTGGCGTCAGAACAACACTATTATCATAAATATAGCATTCAAGAAGTGAAATAGTAGGTAGTGATATATAGGAAGTACAGTAAACTACATCATATTAACTGTATGTGCACTGGTAGAAGATTGGTCTCTGCTACGCAGATCCACTCAACTAGGAAAGAAGTACGCATTGCTGACTGACTGTCTGAACGATCCTAGTTACTAGTAGCTAATCAAGTCAGAGTAGGGTGGCCGAGAAGCTTCTTGCCGGTGCCCCCAAAAGCAAAGCATAGAATCTACTCACCCACGCGTTTTCCACATGTAATTTAGCACATGTAACATGTTCACTGCTAGAAGTATGGCCCTATAGGTGCAAGCAGAATAACGCGTCTCATGAAAAACTGAATGATGCCCTGAAGAAATTCAAAGGTGCGGTACTTATGCTAGGAAAGTGAACGTAGGCGCCTGCCGTTGGATAATAGTACCTGATTCTCGGCGGCGTATGGCTATCGTTGTCATACTTGATAGCTAAGGATCGTCGATGGTGCTCGTGTTGCGGTTGAGTTTGGGCCGGCTGTCGCTGTCGTTGAAGCGGCTCCGGTGCTATGGTTGTGGCGCTTGTCGACATACAAGAAAGATCATCCGTGGTAAGTGAACAGTTGCATGATAAAGAGAAAAACCGAAGGAGTACAAATTGAAATATCCTGATGAGCCTGCGACGTCGGTAAACCAGGGCCGGTGGAGTTGAATATGGCGTCTGTGGAGCGGGTCCGGTGTAGTGGACGAAGGCTTCGGCGGGCACGTTGTACAGTGCTTTCGGTGAGGCGGATCTGTTGCGGCGGACAAGGGCTTGTATGAAGGGCCAGCAAAGGGGCGGACCAGGGAGTCAGTGAAGGGCCTACACTGTGGTGGACGAGGGCGCTAGTTAAGCAGATCCGTTGCGATAGACCATGATATCAGTCAAGGAGATCTAGAGTGGTGGACAAGCCAGTCGCTGAAGCGGCTCCCGTGAAGTGGTGAGTTGGCAGTTGGGGGTTCCAAGGTGCGGAAGGTAGATCCGGCGGGGTGTGAGGTCCACCGATGTGGTTGGGGGGTCGGGGAGGGGAAGGAGAGGGGCTCTGGGGAAGAATGTTGGGGGCAAAGAGGGGAAAACAATGGAGTTACCAAAGCAGCCCTTTTCCGTTCATGTGGCAGGGGTAAAACAGGAATATCGCAGGGCTAAACTTTTGGGCGCGTGATATTTCAATGTGAACGGGAAGTTTGAAAGCTTTTGGCGCCTAAAATTATAAGTGTTCTTCTCTTGTTCGGTCGACTATGATATCATGGCTGACAATTTGTTTGTTTTGCACGCAAAAAAGTGCAAGTTTTGAAAATCAATATCTCCAACTTGAAACTTAGATTGTCCATTGAATTCAAATATGGATCATTGAGCTACTACAATCAAATAACATCATATGGTCCAATTCAAATGAAATTCCAAATGTGTATATCCTAAATATGATGACAAAAGCAGAAATGTGTATGTGTATGAATAAAGTGGATGATTATAAAGGTTGAACATGCATGCCCGTATGTGTATATCTCTAGGTTTGATATATGAATTTGAAATCACAAAATCCCGGCTAAAAATGTACCTCCATTTAAATAAATTACAAAAGCTAATGACGGAGTCGAATTCCAAAATTCCAATCTTAGGTTTGTAATTCTGGTACATCAAGGTATATCACGCGTGTTCAAAAGTATCGTCATCTAATAGTCCAAACTGTGAAACAAATTGATCAACCATGAGTGCACAATATCTCAATTACGCTAAAGTCCCTCAAATATAG
>NC_057795.1:132295971-132338151 GCF_018294505.1 Triticum aestivum | reverse complement strand
AGTCGTTCTCTCCCCCAAACACCAACACACGAGCACATTAACACTTCTCTCTCTTCTAAAGTCCGGACCGCAATATAGGTCTCTATCACTTTGTCTCTCGGGCATGCACACATCTCTTCCCTCACTCTCTAGGTCTCCCGCTATCTCTCTTTCCCAAGCACACGGACTATGTAGAGTGTATATTTCCCATACACACAAAACGTCGCCCCCAAACGTCTATCTCCCTAGTTATGTGGTTCTCGCGCACTCAACTCACACACCACCCCCACTGCAAACAAGCACGTTTTGTCTCCTTGTGCACCACTCTCCTCTTTATATCTCTCCCACATGCGGACCCGCACCAGCTCCTTCCCTGTATACATATATGTCGCGACTCTCTCCATAGCTCCCTAATGTATCATCATTCTTGATTTCGCACATTTTTCTCTACACCATCTATTCTAGATCTCTCATGAAGTCCCTATCACACACACGATGACTCGCTTCCCTTGCGTCTCCGTACATATGCCAGTTTCGAACAACATCAACATTGTCTCCTTATCTATACGCCATTTATGGACACAAACGACCCCTCTCACCCCTCTCTTCCTCTCTATCCCTCTCTCCGTCGCTAGCTCTCTCTCTCTCTCTCTCTCTCTCTCTCTCGCTCTCACACCCATCTCCCACACACACACACGATGTATCTTCCAAATAGTCTGCTCCCCCAGCCGCACCGATGCTATCCCGCTACTACACATGTCACACCATTCCCCCTTCCCTTATACTAGGTTTACATCATTAGTGGTCTCTCTACTCCACATACACACACTCCCTCTCACACACAAACGCGTTCACAAACACACAGAGACACGCACAAACACCCATTTATCTAGATCCTCGTCTCTCCCCATGTCCGCATGTGTATCTCACACACTCACTCCCCAATTATGTATATGTGTCTCGATGTTACACAACACAAAGCCCCATGTACATGTCTCTCTCTATCCTCAGTCTCTAACATATCACACAAGCACACTGTCTCTCTCTCTCTCTTGCAAACAAGCTCAACAAGGGTTTCCCCATGAATAACTTACCGTCTATTCATCAACAATCGTGGCAGTACGGCAAACACGAGACGTGAAAAAGGATAAATTTACACGTGCTTACACCACCTAGTATGACTACTAGGACTAGAGCAAGCCAAAAAGCGCACCGCCGTCACCCCCTCCTTATCGGCGATGAAAAAATCTTTGTTTTACACAGTCGAGAAGTCATTGTGCTAAGTCCCCACATGCCGAGGCGTTGAATAGAATTTAGATGCTAGTTTACGGAAGCAAGTATCGATAATATGTTTGTATCTCCATACTTATATTTCTTCTCTTATAAAAAACCGAGTTGGTGATGATGGTACGTGTGCGATCTTGCAATATAGACCGTCCGATCTATATTTGACGGATGGAAGTTAAACTAAAAGATACCTGCACTCCTCTCCACATTTGCAGACCAGGCCTTCCCTCGTTCACCCTTATCTCCAACAAAACCTCATTGTTGAGCAATTAATAAAGGAAGCCTCTGGAAAAAACTGGCCTAGTGGCCGCTGCCGGCGTTGTCAATCACCATGCCTCCGCTCACTCTGACCACCAATCACCACCACACCCCACTCCTCTTCACCTTATCTCATATTTCTCGAGATATCATTAGTTTTTACACATGGGATTACTCCTGCAAGGGTCAATCACAACAAGTGCTTTATAAAAAAATGCATCTTGATGTTCCGTGCAATGCACGGATCTTGCTAGTACTCCAACAGAAGACTAAGTTGGTGATGATGATGTGCCTGCCATCCGTTGTTTCTGACCATTAGATCTACAACTAATGACTTTGAGGTAAGTTGTTGCCTTTTCTCACCAACATCCCACTTGTCTACCAATTTGTAGAAAAACCCATAATTAGTATCTTAAAACCAACCACATCCCTCCCTGACCTCACCAAACAGCTCAAGGAATATATTCTAATTGAAACATAATATATCTCTAATGACATATGTATATCAAAATTAGAGTGTTTTGTATCAAGTTTGTGAATAAGTTTTATTCTAATTACGATTCGTTGCAACGCACATGAACATTGCTAGTATTTCCAACCATACATTTTTTCCTAGTATTCCATAGTTCCGATTTTTCCATCAAGATATTAGTCACTCATGGTTGATATTTACTTTCAATTATGTACACATATGCACTGTGTAACTAGCCTTGCTTATTGGCTTCCAAAGCTTAACTTTCACACCTACTTCCAATGTGTTGAGTATTTAATAAAAAACTACCACTTTCAACCAGCCCTAGGAAGAATCGATTGTACAAAAAATAGCAAAAACATACCCAAAATTTCTTAATCCACGCCAAAAACTACTACCTAGTACTCCTACCGATTAGGTTTGTTTATACCCATTTATGATAGCGTTGGCACACATGTCCGTCCTGACGAGGCAGCTTAAACCAACACATTTTGTTTGACCGTTGACACGAGGGACCCACATATGATCTTCTATCCTATTATTCCCCCTCAAATCATTATTTTTCCTGAACATTACTTCAAACAATACTGGTGCGTGTTCGTCGGTGGCGCCGATGATGAGCGAGTTGGCCGCCGCTCCGCCAGACGGGCCGGACACCGCGCTGGCCTTCGCACAGGTTGGCAGGCTGGCCCGAGCGTGACTCACGAGCGAGCAAGCCGCCGTGCTGGCCTTTGCTCGAGCTAGATGCCTGGCCTTAGCGCGGCGCACACGAGCAAGCCGCCGCGCTGCCATGCCAATCTAGCTAGCAAAACTTTCAGACAAGCAGGTAGACGGAGCTATCTTGGCTAGCTAGCGGCCGCGAGCGCCGGACGGAGCTGGCATCTGGGCTGCCACAACATGGGCTCCGCACCGCCAGCGGTTTTGACATAGCCTTCTGCCGGCGGCGGTAGCTGCGTCCCATGGCCGAGGATGACTATGGAATTTTCGTGCAGACTGACATGTAGGTCCCACAAGTTATAACGCCCGGTCGAATAGAAGGCGTTGACTTAAGGGTGACATGGGCCCTGTCAGAGGTTAGAGTTAGATTCTAACCCTGAACTAACTCTAACCAAAGTGGTGTTTGGATAGCAGGGTTAGATTGACAACAAATGTATCCAAACAGGGCCATGGGTTGAAACGTGCCTATAACGACACTTTGTAGAGTAGTCGTTTCTTGGTAGGGCTGGTTGGTAAGAGCATGTACAATGGTTGATAAGGTAGTCTTATCCTAAGTCTACCACGTATGCAAGTGGTAGTAATTTTTTGGCATTTTAGTGGTTTCTTGCATTATTAGGGGTTTCTTGTAAGGAACAATGTACGTACTACTAGCGACAAAAGGTGATTCTATGTTGTGTTGTACTCCAACGAGTACTACTAGTGGTTGCGGGAGTGTATACCTCGCTTTGTGGGTTCGATCCCGACCGAATGCACGGCGGCCTTTTCTTAAATAGTAACTTCGCTGCGAGCCAATATTTTGCATGGGTAGTTTGAGTTTTGAAGTCAAACGGACGTCCGACACCACAATCTGGGTGCACTGGATAGCCTAGCCACGTGAACGGGTTTTCCTTCCCAGCATCCCGTGGCTCGCGTGCTCACCCTAGCCGCACCTCGCTTGCAGCTTCCTCATCAGCTAATAGCATATTTAAACTAGCGCCTCCCAATTAAGCCCGAGGAGCCGGAAAAGCCTGGCGGGGCGTTGGGAACTGTGCAATATGGCTTTGTACGTAAAGTGCTCTACTACTACTCTGTAGCTTGTGGCGTTGCACCCGTGGTCTTCACTCCATTATCGGCTCTACTATAAAAGAAATTCCTCTTGACGTGTTTTTTTGAAACAGAGTCAAATGCTTTGCTTCACCTCATTCATAAAGAAGGAACTACTAACAAAGTTCGACGAGATCCATTACACCTCCACAAATGGAAGCGAAAATCCTAGTATCGATGTATCAAATAACTCAAATGTTCTGCCCCTGCAGTAACCGTCGTTGATAAACAGGCTGGTAGTGTGTGCGTGAGAGGAGCGGCTGAGTAGGCCAGCTACGTGAGAGGTGCGGCTGAATAGAGCACCGAGAGTACCCACTAGGCCACTACGCAGGTGTACTTTCCCTGCAGTGATAGTATAACGATGGTTCTAGAGAACAGTAGTACCCTCCACTTCCAAATGTAGCTCTTTGGCTCTGAGATTCAAGAGTTCAAAACTGGTGCACTATACTAGACTAGACTAGAAGTACAGTACATCGCACTACTAGTTGAGAAAAAGTAGTACTCCCTCCTTTCCGGTTTATAGTGCTCAATTCAAAAATCTCACCAATCAAAGTAGATGGTGAGTGGTGGAATACTTTTTGTAGTTTTGCAAAAGCACCTAATTAATGCTCTCGTTTTCCTCAAATAATTATGTTTATCAATGCATTAATTGCAATCCATGCATGCATAAACTACATGCATTGGACAATTTTCTCTTAATACTTGCATGCAATGATTTAATGCACCTTGGAATCTGAACATGTGATGGAAAACAACCAAATTGAGCCTTATATAATGGAAAAACTAAAATTTTGAGATAAGCCCTATAAATTGGAAAGGAGGGAGTACTAGTACTGCTACAGTGAGTACGTACTACTCCGTCACATAATGTAAGACGTTTTTTGACACTAGTTGGCGTGTACAAAAAATAGCAAAAACATACCCAAAAGTTCTTAATCCACGCCAAAAACTACTACCTAGTGCCAAAAAAAATCTTACTGGTGCTATTATTTACAGTATAATGCAATCCCATAATGTTCCATAATTCTAGTACTAGTAGTAAATAGTAGCCTCACCCCTTCGCTAAGGAACGATCTACAATTGGAAGGGACGAGGCCCTGCGGTTACTACGCTCTTATCTCCTCCTCGCCAGTTCCCCTCCCCCTGAAGAGAAGGAAGTTCGTTGCTGCTCCCATGGATTCACCAGGCGGTTCTCCTCCTCGTCGGGGCTGGGAGGCCCTTTGACGACGATCCTCTGGGAGAAATCGCACACCGCTCCAACGTCCTCACCGCCGCAAGACTCGGTGCTTCCTGCACCAACTTTTTCAAGACGGTGCTTAAACACGCTTGGGAAAAGGCCATGCTTGTTTGTCTTCCATGCGTCCTCGAGGAGAAGGTTCTTCTATGGGACAATCTTTCGAACAGTCCACCGCTCCCTGGCCATTGTTGCACGTTGACTCCGCTAGAGTTGCCGATGTTGAGAGGTAGTCAGATTTTGTCCGATGAGTAGGTCAGTAATGGAGTTTGATCATGTAGTACTTAGTTAGTACATTTCCATCTCATAATTTCTCCGCTGCCCCCCGTCTTATATATATGTCTAGGTCGGTGCCAACGAAGATTGGCTCGCATCCCTCTGGCCGGATACCACATCATTTTGCAAAACATCCACAGCAGTGTGGCCGTTCCAGTAGATCCCTTATCCACCATTGGGATCGGCCATCGGACTGGCTGGGCTTGAATACATATGATGATGCCTAGACGAGATTGAAGAAGATAGCAATTGCGAACCCGCCGACAAAGCGACGCAGCTATGACGATTACTATCTTATCGCAGTGTTGGACATAAGGATTGCCATCAATGCAAGAGGGAGTAACGGCAGAGGCTGGCGCATGTTGGTGGCGGCAGATTTTTACCCCTCGAAGACGCCGTGCGCCATCTAGGCCGCATCTTCACGGTAACAAGCCAGGGGACTTGTTTCATCTGGTTGCCATCCTACGGTACGGGAGGTTACAAACGGAATGCGCAAACCATCATTTGCATCCCTAATGGTACTCCATTATTTTGTAGGGACCAGTCATCCCCCGATCAAAATAAGATCGCCGATCCTGGATGTGCATTTGTATCCGCGATTCGGTCTAACCTGGAACCTTCTAGCTGACTTTGGCATATTGGGATCAACTATCTTAGCAGTTGTTACCCATGGTAGCACTAATGTGCAACATCGTCACACAATCTACCACGATCGGAACGTCACCATATACCCAGGTATTCCATTTTTTATCCCTCTCGCCTTCTCTTTCATTGTTGTACTAGTAGTATAGGAGTACTTAGTAGTACTAGTAGGAGTACATTTTAGCTTTGAGGACGCGTATAGCTAGCTAGGCCCTTGAAGACTTGAACCCACTAGCTGCCACCCTTTTTGTTTTTCCATGTCTTACTATCTTATCCATGTAGCCAAGAGTGGCTATATATAATAATTCGGTTATTTTACTTCCTCTATACTGGAGTAGTACTATTTGCTGCACAATATTACTGACCGCCATATTTGAGCACAACATTATTATGCATGGACCATGACTATGTACGTCACCATGTGTCCAGATCTGAGATGCCGCATGTACGAGATGAACGACGCCGAGTTCGACCCCCGTGATGCTACATGGGTGTAGACGAACACTCTTGGAGAGTACTCGCTTTTCATCGGGGACAGCTACCCCATTACGAAGAGGATGCCACCTTCCGTGCATGACACGGATGGCCTGCCGTTCATGAAGTATGGTTGTGTCTTCAGTGCGTACCGTCGGATGAACGACATGCTAGGACACGCTATCCCTGATTTATGCCGCTTCAGCTTGGATGAGTCTCCATCGTGTGGAACCGGACTAGAAAGTTGCGACAATGATTCCCATTACCCACCACTATAGATCGTGCCATCCATGAAGAACACCTGGGACTAGAACCTGGGGGAGGACATTTAGCCCATCTATAACATGTAAGTGGAGTACGGTAATTGTGAACGGTGGCGCTGTGAATATATGTAGGCTAGTCATGCCCAAATTTATCACATGAATTGGAGATGAATTTGTGTGGCATACTGGCATTTGTCCTTTAGAATTTATTACTAGTAAATGTGTTATGTGTACGTGCAACTTGTGTGGTTGTTGCACGGGCTCCAACATGCTCTTTGAGAAAAAAAGGTGGCACAACTTTCGATATACGTGATGTGGCGGCATCATACAGTAGCATAGTTCGCTATAGTTGTAGTACACTCCTACTAGGACGACAACTCCTATAAAACCTTGCGCTTGGCTCTTTGCCTCTTCGGGAGGTTCAACAGTTCATACTCGTGTTAACCTTGCACTTGGCTCTTTGACTCTTCGAAAGGTCCAACAATGATGATACTACATTACAATATGCTTCTGGCAATCTAACACCGATTGAATGGCTGCACGTTCACCGCGAGGGCGGGGGCGAGGGAGAGGGAGAGGGAGAGGGCGCTGTAGTCAAAACCCTCTGCTCGTCCTGTGAACCACCGCGCGCGTGGGCGAGGGAGAGGCGTAGTAAGAAAGCTTCTCCTCAGTCGGCTAGTTGACGGGACACATCAAAGTAGTACTAGTACTAGTAGTCCATACTCCGTCCTTTCCGATTAATATGGCTTAATTTGAAACGAGAAAAATACACTGGCGGTCAACGTATGTAACAATATGCTCTTTATGGTCACTATATATAGTTTTGCGGTGATTATACGATCACTAGCTCATCGTAGAGCACCGTATTGGACCCTACTGACCGGCCTCATAGTTGACGTGGCACTTTGTTGACTGGTTAAATTGTCACCTAGTTTCTGGGTCCCACCTATCAGTTGGCAGAGCAAAGAAATCAGTTAAACAAAACTTTACGCAGGCGCGACAGGAGTCCAACCCTTGCGCGCGAACCACCCTGGTTGTGTATGTGAGTGTTGCATGTTGCATGCATGCATGCATGGGGCTTACTCCCTCCCATTGACATGTTCATATTTCATGCTTCCACTATTCCCTCCATATGGTGATACTCCCTCTATTCCCAAATACGGAGAAAAAGCCTCCCTCTGTTCCCAAATACCAAGTATTTGTCTTTCTACAGATTTCAACAAGTGACTAGGTACGGAGCAAAATGAGTGAAGTGAGCGTAGAGGCATAGGGATACTGTAGAAAAGAAGTCTTCGCTATCCATTATTCCCCATCTCGGTCAGAGAGAACTATTCAAATACTCTTCTGAGTGAAGTGACAATACACGCTACAGCAGATGGGACATGTAATTAATAAGCTGAACCATCATGTTGGTGTTACTAAATCAGACTTACCCAGTACGGCCATCATGTTTGCCAGTAGAGCATGCTTCCACAAATATGCCTACGCACCTTTGTCCTCCATTAACTGACATATGGGCCCTCTTGTGGTAGACCAACATGTCATCGGTGTAACTATTTACACTCCGAAGGACGGTATATCCTGGTAGTAGTACTAGTAGAATTGAGATTTAATGCACTTTCTTCCCCGCCTTCCACTCTTCTTCCTCCTCTCTTCTTCTTCCTCCTCTCTTCCCCATCATCGGCCGCGCACTATTTACCCCCACTCACTGCTCGCCCGTCCGCGCCATCTTCCTTGGTAGCTCGCGCGTACCATATTCCCCCGCTCTCTGCTCGGCCACAAAAGGAGAAGCTTCTTCGCTCTCCCGCCCGAATCCACTTCCCCGCTGGCTCGCAGGGAGCAAAAACCCCAATGGCAGAACCGACTGACACGCAGAGCCACGATTGGAATTCCCTCCCTTATGTTCTCTTGGAGCAGATCTGTAACCGTATGGACCTACTCAGCACCGTCTGTCTGGCCGCATGCTTGGTGTCTTTGTGCCGTCTACTCGTCTGCAACCGGCCGGCACTTTTCAAGACACCCTGCTTGCTGATGCCCGATCCTCGTAGGTGGCCCAGACACCAGATTGACGATCCTACGGAGGTTGCCGTGGTACCCCTCGACATGCTACCACTACCCGTCCACCTGTCCTTCATGCGCGGCCACTACTAGGCGGGCATGAAGGCCAATTGGATCGTCCTCATCCACTAATCTGGTAGTCCGTGGCGTCTCGTGGATATCTACACCCAGCGAGAGATCACCCTTCCATCATTGGATGCCGCCGCCATCGAGCCTCATGGCCCGTTGGACACTCCTGCCTACTACGCACGAGACAGATCAAGCTTTTGCCTCAAACTCTAATTGCTGATAGTTGTAATCTGCGAAGTGCCCGCACCATCAGAAGACTACATGGATTACAAGCTCATTGCCTTGTTCAACATGGGATTAGTCTATCTGGAATCCAGTTGCCATACATGGTTATGGCTCATCATCAATCCTGTTGAGGCAACATTTCTGTCTAACGCTATAGTGCACGATGGCATTGTCTACGCTGTCGACGCACATATTGGCTGCCTATACTGGTGGAATCTATCGTCCTGTAATTGTTCTACCTCATCACATCTTTACCTTATGAATACGACTGCCTATTCATTGTTACAAATTTAGAATAGATAGTATGTCTATAACCACATCATTGCTACTCCCTCCGTCCCAAAATAAGTGTCTCAAATTTGTACTAGCTCTAGTACAAAGTTGTACTGAGCTTAAGACAGTTATTTTGGGACGGAGGGAGTATATGTTCCTCTCATTTCCTAGTTTTTTATGACCACACATGTTATTGTTAGAGTTGATATGAGAACAATTGGCATCTAATGATTGTTAGAATACATATTATGAGCATAACATCATGATTGCTATATGTTACTCTCATTTCCAAGATTTTTATAACAACGCATGTTATTGCTTAGAGTTGATATGAGAACAGTAGTAGTAAGTGCTATGGTAGAATATGAGTAGGCTCTGTCATAGCTGTTTTCTTCTCATTGGTACATGATGTTTGAAACATGACATATTGCTAGAATATGAAACCCATTGGCTTATTTTTCTAACTTGGGGTATGATTATGACCACGGCATTGCAATTCTTTGTCTATGATATGTGTCACTGTTATAATAATCTTAATTTCACACATACTCTGAACATGATTGTTTATTTTTGTCCTTTTGGTCTCCAATTTGAATTGTTGCGGCGGACGCAAATGCGCTGGCCTTCATGATTCCAGGACCTGGAATCATACCAGCCGATGGGTGGTGGTTTATCGCTCGTTCAGGTGACGACGGTCATTTGATGCTCATTCGCACGTACCAAATTGACCAAACCATTACATCAAGCCACATGCAGTACAATGCGTGGGGCATTCGTGACATTGATGGCTATGGCTGCTTCATGTTCGAGAAAGATCCCAGCTCCGTTGGGCCAGGCGTATTCAACTGTAGGTAGGTTTACAGCCTCGACAACCACTCCTTGTTCCTCGGGCTCAATTATCCGATCATCCAAATAATCATCGATCATATCACCGGCAATGATTACTGTGCTATGCAACTTCCAATTGTCGGGGGACTATGTTTACACATCATACCATTGGTTTCATAAATCACCATATCCAGAGATTCGTCGACACAGCTTGTTGCCAGATAATCTTCAGTGTGTGAAAGGCATCAAGCTTCCATGCGATGGATGGCTTTTGCAACCCCGACATGTGGCGATGTGGTTCATGCCAACAGCAAATATGCACAACTTGATTCGTGCTAATATCTACACTGAGCCATGTATTCTGCTGCTGTAGCACGACCGTCTTTTGTTGGCTATTATGTACTGTTGTTAGTTTGAAGCAGTCCTCTGGTTTGAAGGATAGATACCTTCCTGGGATCAAGTGCATCCTAACTCACCTGCGTAGGATGTACTGATAATGATGATGGAGATGCTCTGTAGAAGCTATATATATATATATATATATATATATATACAATTAGGCTTTGAGTGCGTACTTGTTAGTTAAACCTATGTATAAATTGTGACACTAAATGCGACTAGTAAGTAGTACAGTAGCAGTACTAGTATACATCGGTCAAATTATTCATCATGTCTAGTTTAAAAAAAATCATCATGTCCACACATTGAATTGACGTGATAACACGCTGCGCGTGAGGTGACACAAGAATCCCAGCGGCGTGTTCGGGTATTCTGGACTTCAGATTCGAAATCTTTCATCATTCACTTAAAACAGTCGATTGATCATACATTGAGTACCATATAACTAGAATTACTGATGCAAGTCGAAGGAGGATTGGCCGGTGCTGCCGGCTGGTGTCAAGTTTGATCCCACAGATCAGGAGATGATCGAGCACCTTGAGGCCAAAGTGAGTGCTGACAGCGCGAGATCTCGCCCTCTCATCAATTTGTTCATACCAACCATCGACAGCGAGCACGACATATGATACACCCAACCTGAGAAACTTCCAGGTAAGACACCGACCGGCCGTCTACTTGCACAAACATATGCCTTTGTTTATAGCTCTATTTTTATTTTTAGACGCAGACCTGGTGAAGCAATTACAATTTGATAGTTAATAAAAAGTGAAACAAGTGACTGCAACATGCCAAAGATGTTATGAAAATGCCAACTATGTACACTAAAACCTGTATTCGACAATACTGCAGGTATCACACGGAGTGGACTAAGGAAGCATATCTTCCAGCGCAATTCCAGGGTGTTCAAAAGGGGCACGTGGACGAGTCGCAAGATACAGTCGGAGTGCGGCATGCACGCGATGTGGCACAATGTCGGTGTACTAGAGTAGGGGTACCCTAGTATCCCGAACTTGTGCACGGGCAGTCGCAGCACCCCGCGGCAAGGCTTGCCGGGTGACCGCCAAGGTCCTCCGTGGTTACTTTGGAGCCATTCAAGAGCAAAGTATTCAAGCCAAGGAGACAAGGCCCCGGCAAGAGGAGCTTGCAGGGAAGCCATTCAAGAACAAAGTATTCAAGCCAAGGAGACAAGGCCCCGGCAAGAGGAGCTTGCCGGGAAGGCCAACCAAGGCATCTCAAGGAACTTTCCGCGACGCGCCACGCGTCCCGGCAAGGCCCGGTGAGCGACAAGCTTCCGGACGCGACAAGACAACGACCGCGGCAGGCTACCACTCTGTACCCGCGCTCCAGCACATCCACCAACGTGTCGCCCTGAGGCCTTTCCAGGCACGCGTGGCAAGAGGCTGTGCAGCCAGCGGTGCGCGGTGGCAAGCGGCGCTGACAAGATTGCCATCGTGGCAAGGGGTGGCATCCCGGACGGTCCCTGTTTGCACTATTTGGGCGACGCAGACGGGCATTTAATGCCTTTGTCCCCTGCCGTCAGGGTTAGGTATGATACACTGTGCAGGTAGTTGTACCTACCGCAATTCCTTTTCCATTTTTACCCTTGTCTACTTTGCCACCTGTCGGTGACCCCTTGAGCATATAAAAGGAGGCCCATGCACAACGCAGAGAGGGGTTAGAAGGCATAAAAACACTCACGCTCGATCTCGTTAGCAGCTAGTGTGTACTGTAGCACTCAACGCTCCCGAGCAAGAACTCAATACATTCAGACAAGCAGCAGTAGGAGTATTATCTCTCCGGAGAGCTCCGAAGCTGGGTAAACTGCTCGTGTGCTTCGCCTCGATCCGCTCTTCATGCGACCTCCGCCCCCCGCCGAACTGAAAGGGGCTCGGTCCGCCGGTCCCATAGGTGTTCGTGGATCAGTTTCCCTGGCACACAAGACCGGCAATACCTTGCCGATGATGGTCAACGGCCAACAGACGGGCAACACAAAGGTTCTGCTGCTGCACACCAACAAGAACTTCGACCAACAGAGGACCAACTGGGTAATGCAACACTAGGGCCAGGAGTAAAAATATTGGTATTGGTATTGGAAGTTGTACTACCTTGCCGTCGGCAAGATGGTATTGTTGTTAACGATCTTTTGGTATGAACTTGCATTTGCTTCCAACCATCATGCCGAGGGTCAACGTGGATATAAAGCTGAATCATTTGTTTCGAAATGAATTTTCAGGTACTTGATTTTTATTCTATGGGTAGCATAAGCACCAGCCCTTCGAATTCCCAGTTCTCCATTTTTTTCTGAAACAGGTGCGTGCACTTATTATCACGATGAAAAAAAATATCCCTGCTGCATCCCAGTTATCAGTCTGTATTTGCAGAATTATCTCATTTATTGAGCATGTATATTGTTTTTTCAGGTCGAGCAAGTTTCAACTGGGTTGTAGACTGCCCAGGCCTGGTTTTGTTTTTAACAGGCCCAGCCCATGACGACAACGGGGCACAAAGATCCAGTAGGTATCTAGTGGCCTCTGGCCCACCAACGTTAGTTATATTTTGTCTTACAACATCCGCAGGCAGTTTTTTTACGGAACCAGACACACAGCCCAGTTCTATTTTCCTCTTGAAACGCATGTCCTACATCCGTTTTCTAATCTCTACCTATAGTCTTACTAGTTCATATATAGGTATCATTATATTGAAAACACATAAAATTCCCTTTTCATATTTACATCCTTATTTTTGTTGTTTTTTCCCACCCAACGCTGATATTATACCACTAGTTTTCCCTTAAACAAACTCAATTGTCCCACGTCTTATTTGCTTACAAAAACAAAACGATTTTTTTGGCAAATCAATAAGTTGTTAAAAAAATATTTATCATTTCGGGATTACAACAGTTCGGACTCCACCGAAATATGCAAAATAAAGTTGAACTTTTTGACTGTGGTCCTGGGAAGAAAATGGGCTGTAATAAATTACTTAAGAATTAGCAAATGGGCTGCAAATTACAAGAAAATAGCAAATGGGCTTTATGTTGTCTTCCACAGATTTGGAGGCTGACTTGTGGGCCTACTAAGTTCATGCGTACACAAGGTTTCTCAAAAAAGAAACTTAGTCAACAATCGACTCTACCAGCGTCAAACCGTTAGATGTCAATATAACGAGAATCGTGCTTCTTCAGTGTCTGATCTTCCTGCCCCAACCGCCGAAACCAGCGCCATCGGAACCGCCTGCTCCTGCCTCCCGTGGCCGGCTGTGCTGCCGGGCAGGCCTCATGGCCCCATCATACTCGCATCCCTGGCCTGTCCATCCCTCTACTCACCCACACCTCCTGTTATTTTCCAGCGACGGCAGCCGAACCAATCAACCCTCGTATTCTCCACCGCATGGGCAGCCACTGTCGTGTCTTCCCCGGCTTCGTGTCGTTCCCTTCATAGTCCTCACCTCGTCCACCGCCCTGGTGCTCTCGGGGTAGCGTGGTCAACTTGGTCAAAGAACGACATCCATCGGAAGTGGACTGTACGTGGAGAGGCTGACAGCTGGGTCCACGACCGCACACAAGGAAATGCCTCCTTATTACGCGCAAAATAATGATTCCTCCACCTGGCATCTGGGACCCGCCGGAAGGGCCTCTGTATCTTCGCACGCAAGGAAGTGTCTTCTTATTGCGCACAAAAAATGAATACCCCCTGCCAGCTGGGACCCACCATAGTGGGAGGCTGACTTGTGGACCTACTAAGTTGACGGGGATGGAGGGCTTTGTCAACTTAGTCAATATATGAACGATTCTAGCTCCAGTGACCGTACGATGTCCATCCAACGGCCGTAGTGCTTCTTCAACCTCTAGTCTTCTAGCTCTAGCCGCCCAAAGCAGCACCGGTCGTGCCGCATGCTCCTGCCTCCCGTGGCCGGCTGTGCTGCCGTGGAGGCCTCACCGTCCCCATACTACTCCCACCGCTGGCCAGGCCATCCCTACACTCACCCACACCCCGTGTTATTCTACGGCGACAACAGCCTCACACCATAGCCGAACCAGTGAACCCTCGTACTCCTCTCCGTGTGGGCATCCACTGTCGCGTCTTCCCCAGCTCCGTGTCAACTCCTTCTTAGGCCTCGCCGTCGTTCACCGCCATGGTGCTCTCGGCGCGGCGTGGTCAATGTGGTCAACGACTAACTTCAATCGAAAGAATACTGTACGTGCAGGTCCACGGCAGCCGCAAGGAAGTGCCTCCTTATTACTAGCAAAATAATGATTCCTCCACCTGACAACACGAACCCACCGGACAAGCCACCGTATTTCGTGAAAAAAACCGTTTCCCCCTTGATTGCTGGGACCCACCAGACGGGCCACCGTATTTCGCGAAAAAAGTTCCCCCCGCTGTCAGCTCGGACCCACCGGAAGTGCCTCCTTATTATGCACAAAAATGAATACTCCCCCTGCTAGCTGGGACCCACCTTGGTGGGAGGCTGACTTGTGGGCCAACTAAATTGACGGGGATGGAGGGCTTTGTCAACTTAGTCAATATGAACGATTCTAGCTCCAGTGACCGTACGATGTCCATCCAACGGCCGTAGTGCTTCTTCAACCTCTGGTCTTCTTGCTCCAGCCGCCCAAAGTAGCACCGGTCGTGTCGCATGCTCCTGCCTCCCGTGGTCGACTGTGATGCCGCAAAGGCCTCATCGCCCCCTACTACTTACCAAAGGCACTACACTCCCCGACAATGGCGCTAGAAAAGAGTGTTGATGACCCACAAGTATAGGGGATCTATCGTAGTCCTTTCGATGAGTAAGAGTGTCGAACCCAATGAGGAGCAGAAGGAAATGATAAGCGGTTTTCAGCAAGGTATTCTCTGCAAGTACTGAAATAAGTGATAACAGATAGTTTTGTGATAAGATAAATTGTAACGAGCAACAAGTAACAAAAGTAAATAAAGTGCAGCAAGGTGGCCCAATCCTTTTGTAGCAAAGGACAAGCCGGAACAAACTCTTATAATAGGAAAAGCGCTCCCGAGGACACGTGGGCATATCGTCAAGCTAGGTTTCATCACGCTCATATGATTCACGTTCGATACTTTGATAATTTGATATGTGGGTGGATCGGTGCTTGGGTGCTGTTCTTACTTGAACAAGCATCCCACTTACGATTAACCTCTATTGCAAGCAGCCGCAACTACAACAAAAGTATTAAGGTAAACCTAACCATAGCATGAAAATATGGATCCAAATCAGCCCCTTACGAAGCAACGCATAAACTAGGGTTCAAGCTTCTGTCAATCTAGCAACCCATCATCTACTTATTACTTCATAATGCCTTCCTCTAGGCCCAAATAATGGTGAAGTGTTATGTAGTCGACGTGCACATAACACAACTAGAGGTTAGACAACATACATCTCATCAATATATCGAACGAATACCAAATTCACATGACTACTAATAGCAAGACTTCTCCCTTGTCCTCAGGAACAAACGTAACTACACACAAAGCATATTCATGTTCATAATCAGAGGAGTAATAATATGCATAAAGGATCTGAACATATGATCTTCCACCAAGTAAACCAACTAGCATCAACTACAAGTAGTAATCAACACTACTAGCAATCTACTAGCACCAATCCCGGACTTGGAGACAAAAATTGGATACAAGAGATGAACTAGGGTTTGGAGATGAGATGGTGCTGGTGAAGATGTTGATGGAGATTGCCCTCTCCCGATGAGAGGAGCATTGGTGATGACGATGGTGATGATTTCCCCCTCCCGGGGGGAAGTGTCCCCGGCAGAACAGCTCTGCTAGAGCCCTAGATTGGGTCTGCCAAGGTTCCACCTCGTGGCGGCGGAGTCTCGTCCCGAAAGGTTGCTTATGATTTTTTCCTCATCGAAAGACTTCATATAGGAGAAGATGGGCGTCGGAGAGCCACCAGGGGGCCCACGAGGTATGGGGGCGCGCCCAGGGGGGAGGGGTGCCCCCCCCCCCACCCTCGTGAGCAGGGTGTGGGCCCCCTGGCCTTCATCTTTGGCGACGATTTTTCTTTATTTATTTTAAGATATTCCGTGGAGTTTCAGGACTTTTGGAGTTGCGCAGAATAGGTCTCCAATATTTGCTCCTTTTCCAGCCAGAATACCAGCTGCCGGCATTCCCCCTCTTCATGGTAAACCTTGTAAGATAAGAGAGAATAGCCATAAGTATTATGACATATCATGAAATAATAGCCCATAATGCGATAAATATCGATATAAAAGCATGATGCAAAATGGACGTATCAGCGGGGTCTCGAACGCCTACTCGCGCATATATACGTACGGCCAGGGCTCGTGTACATGGCTGGGTCAGAACGGAGAAACAACATCGTCGTCGTGTTCATGTGGAGCTAACCGGCTAGGTCGGAACGAAATGTGTCGTCGTGTTCATCGGGAGGGCTTGGACAGAACAGGCGATGGAAACGAGGCATGGCGTACCGCAGAACGGAGGAAACAGCCCTGTGTTGGACCGGCCACATTCGAAACGGGATCCTGTTCATCGGGAGGAGTCTGGCGTACTGCAAAACGGAGGAAAAGGACCTCCTACGGTCAAAACGGGGGTCCTGTTGATTGGGAGGGGTGTGGCGTACCACAAAACGGATGAAACGGACTTGTGTTGGAGCGCTACAGTCAAAACGGGGGTCCAATTCATCGGGAGGGGTGTGGCGTACCGCAAAATGGCACTCCACGGGATACTGTTCATCTCCACCATCGACCTCCTCCAGCCTCCACGGGCTACTGTTCATCCACCGTCGACCTCCTCCAGCTTCCACAGGCTCCTTTTCATCCAGCCTCCACCGTGCGCTTCTCCACCGGCTACTGTTCAACCATCCCTCTCTACGGGCTCCTGTTCAACCACCCCTCCTGTCAGGACCCCGACTCAATGCCACATTGATCTAGCATGTAACACCTCATATCACTTTGCGGCCTCACGCACGGTATCCCCACGGGTGTCGCCTTACCTTTGCCCGGGACTGTTTGCGCCTTTTGGCACACCTATATGATAGTGTCTCTAGCATCCATATGATAAGGAGCCCGGGCTAACATGGCTAGTCGTAAACCCAAAGTGGCACAAACTTACTGGGACAGGCATCCATGACCCAGCATCGAACATGTCGGTCATCAGCGAGTGAATCCAGGCTGTAGCACTGGGCTAGCAGGACTCCGGTGAACCGGGCTATAGCGGGCTAACAGGACTCCGGTATTCATCGTGTGGCATTTCCCCGAAGGGACAGACACAGGAACGAACAAGGACACATGCCGGCCAGCCTAAGTGTTCCGGAGCAGTAGCAAGCTACCATGGCTCAGTGGAAGCACTAGGAGACATTTCCCGGTAAGAGAGGCTACTAAGGATAAACAACTAGATAGTCAGATCCCACACATACCAAGCATTTCAATAACATAAACACAATATGCTCGATATGTGCAAATACAACATGGCATCACAACATGACTCTACAAGTATTTTATTCAATAAGCTCCGAGGAGCGAGATATTACAAACATGGGTCTCACGACTCAACATTCAGAGCATAGAAGTCAAGCACAAGAGGAAGCTTATCATGTCTGAGTACAGACATCTACAAATGAAAAACGCTTAGAAGCATGACTATCCACCAGATCCTGCCGAGGGCACAAGATCGTAGCTGAGGTAACAAGCTAAACGTTGAAGTCCACAAGGTACTACTAGTGAGACTGAAGTCTCTCTGCAAAAACATAAAATAGGCAAACGTGAGTACAAATGTACCCAGCAAGACTTACATCAGAACTATCTACATATGCATCATTATCAACAAAGGGGATGGTGAAGTTTGACTGCAGCAAGCCAACTTTGACTCGGTGGCTATCTTGAACTACGACTGCAATGTAACTCTTTTGAGGTGGCGCACACGAGTCCACATATTCACCATATCAATACCCCACTATGGATCCGCTCCCGTCACCCTACGAGAACGCCATCCATAGCACTCACGCTTATCTTGCGTATTTTAGAGTATCCACTTTCACTTGTCTATGAACTGTATAGGCAACCCAGAAGTCCTTTTCCGCGGACACGGCTATTCGAATAGATAATGTTAACCCTGCAGGGGTGTACTTCTTCACACACGCTCTCGCCACTTACCGCCATGTACACGTCATGTATCTCGGCAACCTTCAAGCGGAAGCCTGGCGAGGGAGTCGGCCATGACCTGACTAACCACACAAGTCTCTCGTCCAGGTTTATCGCCTATTCGGGTTCCATCCGCAAGGAGATCTAGCCGGGGTGTCGCTCACGGCCCCAAACGATGTGAGCAGGGTTCCCAAGCCCACCATCCGGGTGCCACTTGGTACACCGTGGCACTGTGCCTAGTCTGTCCCAAGCCCACCTGTACCGGGTGCCACTTGGTAGACTACTAACACTACCTACAAACACCAGAAACTAGTTGCAACTCCTGGACAGAGATCAGGTTGATTAATTAGTCGAGAGAGCTTGGAGCGCCCGGAGCCCAATGTGTGGTAGTAACTGTTCATGGATCACAAACACAGAACTCAGTTCCTGAGGACGGCTGCAATGAGACAACCCACCATGTACTCCTACATGGCCTCTCACCGCTACCTTTACCAAATCATGTTCACACACTTAGCTCACACACAGTAGGACATGTTCACACACCTCTGATTCATCCCCGATGAATCAGACCTGACTCAACTCTAAGCAGTAGTAGGCATGACAAACAAGCATGAATGAGTAGGCACATCAGGGCTCAAACAACTCCTACTCGTGCTAGTGGGTTGCATCTATTTACTATGGCAACGACAGGTCATGCAGAGGAAAGGGGTTCAACTAACGCAACATGTAACAGTTGTATCGTTGTTATCCTAATGCAGTAAAATAGAGCAGGAGCGAGAGAGTGGGATTGTATCGGAATGAACAAGGGGGTTTTGCTTGCCTGGCACTTCTGAAGATAGTGTAGTTCTTCATCGGTGTCATCGATCACATCGTCGGTACACGTCTATCGAGAGGGGACGAATACCGGCAAACAAGGAAGAACGCAATCAATGCAATGCAACAATATGATGCATGATCATGATATGGCAATATGCTATGATTTGAGCTGATGCAACTAAAAGCAGATTAAATGAAGTTGGTTTGAATCAAAGATTCAAATTCAAACTCCATATGTGATTTATTATATGCCATTTAATTGATTTGTCCTAAAAAGTAGTCATAAGTTGTTCTAACATGCATGAAAACAGTGCAGATGGATAGATTGGATTTTTCTGATCATTTTTCATATATAACTTATTTCATTCTGAGTTACGGTTGATTTTATATGAATTTTAGAAGTTTTGGGCATTTTCTGTAATTTATAAATCGTTTCTGATTTGTTTTAAATCCCAGATAATATTTATTGCGTCAACCTAACGTCAGCGTGACGTCAGAGAGTCAACAGCCAGCCAGGGTCAAATCTTACAAGCGGGGCCCGCTGGTCAGCGAGACAGAGGTTAACCCCGTGTTGACTTGGACTTTGACCCGATGCGGGACCCGCTATCAGTGACTAGGTGGGGTCCAGCTAGCGGGGATTAGCGCTAACCACCCCGCCACGTTGGCTGTCGCCGGAGTTGCGCCGGCGGTGACCAAACCCGCGGCGGCAACGCGACGGACTTGCGCTAAAGGCGACGGGGGTAGCGGCTAAGGGCACCGGGGCGTAGCCCGGGCTCGCCCGCATCCAGGAAGGCAGGTGGGACGTAGCGGGGACGGCGGAGCTCGCCGGAGCGGAGCTCGCGGTGGCGGCCAGAGCTCTGCTCGAGCGGGCGCACAACTGCAGGGCACGGGGAGGCCGGATGAGGGGTGCCACGGCCTCTTGGATCCTCTTGGAGCTCGTCTACGAGCTCGGACACGGCGTATGCTAGGCAAAACGACGGCGGCGACATGACCGTGCGGCGGCGAGCTTCGGTGGAGGTGGGGAATGGAGCTAGAGCATGCGAACGCGAGGGGGAGAAGAGGGGAAACGATGGCGAGCTTACAGCGGTCTTGAAGAAAAGCACGGGAGGCTCGGGGAGGTCCTGGCAGCACCGAATCGACGGGAGGCAAGCGCGGGTGCCCAAGGTCGAAGACGGCGGCATTGACGGGGAGGCAGCCCGTCCGTGCTTTGGTTCTTCTGCTCGAGGACGCGCGGCGTCGAGAAGAAGCTCGTGGGCATGCCAAAGGGGACGAGGGGGATGCGGTGGCTGCGCGTGCGGCGACGGGGAGGTGCGATGGCATCGGCCATGGTGGGGAAGAGGGTGAGGGAGAGAGTAGTGGGCAAAATGAACAATCCGGGCGAATTGGGGCGGCACCGAAGAGGGGATTTGCGGTGTCGCGCTGTCCTCGGATGCAGGCAGGCAGCCTGGTGGCGTGGCGCTCGCGCACGCCCGTGCGTTGTCTCTGCATCTGCCTACTGGCAGAGGTGGGAGACGACTGGCAATGGCCAGGTCGGCTGGGCCAGCAGCTGGGCTGCATAGAACCTGGGCCAGCCAGGTAAGCTACAGGTAAGCTCTCTTTTCCTTTTGTTTCAGTTTTCCTATTTCTTTTATTCTGTTTTGAATTAGTAAAAATGCTAATCCATTTTGTAAAATCCTGGAAATAATTGTGGGCAGTGTTTGGATTATTTCCAACCACCCACAACTAGTTTCAGAATTATTAGAGCATTATAAATATTTATAGGATTTATTTGCTCCAACTCAAATAGGTATTGTGTTAATTCAAATACCAAAAATGTCCTGAAAAAATATGCATCATCTCTGGATATGGTTTTCACCCTTTTCCATAAGTCATGAACATTTTTGCAGACCAATTTGGGTTCATTGAAAATATTTTTATGTTGAACCTATTAGCATTGTTTTGGTGCTAGGGGTTTGATCATCCCCCATTTCAAATTTATCAAAAATAACAGGATGCATGATGCTCACTGATGCAACTATCTGCAAATAATTCTAGGGTTGTGACACCTCCACGGGCTATTGTTCATCCACCCCTACACCGTCTACTGTTCATCCAGCCCTCCATGGGGTCCTCTTCATCCAGCCCCAACGGGCTTGATCGATCGGGGTCCTGTTCATCCAGAGGCAACGCCATGGGGTCCTGTTCATCCACCCCCACCGCTCACTGTTCATCCACCCCCCCCCCCGGCAACGCAAACTGTTCATCCAGAGGCAGCATCGATCGGCTTCAGTTAGCAGCAGTAGCGAAGGAATCGCTCGATCGGGTTCAGTTAACAGCCATCGATCGATCGCTCGGGTTCAGTAACGCGTAGCCTGCAGTGCAATCGCTCGGGTTCAGTTAGAGCCCAACGCCTCGCACGGGTTCAATTAGAGCCAACACCTCACACACACGCGCGTACATGTACGAGAGAAACGCGCATCGCTCGGCCCACGACCTCCCACCGTAACAGGGAAGTCGCGGAAATTTTCCTCGCCCTCACTTCTACCACGGTTTTTTCTGTCATGGACGGCCGAAAGAATGTCATGCAGCTACGTCTTTGGCCCGCCCGGGACAAAAAGCCCATTTTCTGTCATGATTTTTTGTCATAGAAGTAGGAGCCCACTGATGAAGCCATGTACATACGGTAGGGTCATGGACCTGTCCAAGATAGCCTCCCCAAGGACATTGCTAGAAGAAACCACCTGTCAGTTGATTGAGAAGTATTCCACTTGACGGACTTGAAGACACTCGACCATGAAGCAACCACTCGGCCATGAAGCTAACCACTCGACCGCCAGAAGATCTAAAGTCACTCTGCATACAAACGGTCGGTCATTAGGTAGCTTTTATGGTCAACATAGAACTTTATGTGGGGCGTTACCAGTAACCCCCGATCTTAATGTACTTTAAACCCCGCATAACTGAGGGCCGGAGGGGTCTGCCGAACTCTATATAAGCCACCCCCCTCCTCAGTGTAAAGGGTTCGCACCCCTGTAACTCATACTCATATAATCCAGTCGACCGCCTCTGGGCTCCGAGACGTAGGGTTGTTACTTCCTCCGAGAAGGGCCTGAACTTGTAAACACCTTGCGTATACAACTACTCTATAGCTAGGATCTTTCCTCTCCATATCTATCCCCCTACACTACTGTTAGACTTAGAACCACGACAGTTGGCGCCCACCATGGGGCAGGTGTCTTAGCGACTTATTGGAGAAGTTTCAATTTTTCCGATCCCCTTCATCATGGTTTCAGGTGGAGTTTTCATTGAGGGCCGCGAGATCTGTCTCGGCGTGCTCACATTCATCGCCGACGACTCCGCTTGGCTTCAGGAGGCTCCACTCGACATCGACGAGCTTCCCGTGGGCGGGGCAACGCACTTTCGCGCGTGCGTCCGCGGTGTTCTCCTGCGGCAACCGTCGACCCAGTATTGGTCAGTTCCTGTGCCATCCTCCCTCCTAGTCTCCCGACAGTGCAAGCGCTCCGGTCGGTTGAGGCTTCAACGGTGGGTGAGGCACGCGGTGGCCCGCCAGTCGGCCAGTCCCCAAGTCGCGGCAATCGAGCCCGATGAATCTCTCTACAGCCTGTTCAATCTGTCAACTGGCTTCGTAGAGACTGCATCCGAGTGCGACAGCAGTGATCCAGCGGAGGAGGTTCTGATGGTCAATGGACCATGCGGTCCTCCTGGCTTTCCCCGCGCCGACGGAGGCGACGGCGGAGGCGATCCGGCTCAGGTTCATGAAGAGTATCAACCCGAGCCCCTCACTTCGCTGTAGAGGGAAGAACTTCGCCGCCAAAACATGGATGCGTTACACACTCCTATCGTTGGAGAAACCCCCGAGGCTCGTGCCTTAGAGGACGCGCGCTTTGCCAACTTGGTTGAGCGCACTCGACTGGAGAACCTCCAGCGAGCACTCAACGAGTGCGCGCGGCAACGGGTTGCAGACTCCAGTCGACGTCAACTCTTTCCACCACCGACTCAGGTATATCAAAATCCGATTCAGAATCTAGCAGCTGCAGCCCGTATAGCAGAGTCGATTCAGCATTCCCAGTCATAGGCTGGTTGAGGTTTGCTATAGATTAGAGATTTACTCCGGGCAGCAAGAGATCAAAATTCAGCTATATCGCAGTCGCGGAATAGGATTCACAGCAGATGCGTCGCTGCGAATACAGTCCAGTCGGCCCATAGTCTAAGATCGCCCCCGAGGCGTGAGGAACGTGGAGGCCGTCGGGATGATCAGTACAAGAACCGTGAGTAGTATGATCACCGATTCGATCGTGATGATTGACGTGGAGTGCCCACCCCTCCCCCAAGGGGTGGATCATACGCGCCTCGACAATAGGATGACAGACGCCAGCACAGTGTTGGGTGAAGGGTTCCAGTCGACCCTAGAGAACCAGCCTTTGATGCGAGATCTATTATCGTTCAAGGTTTGGTCGACAAGAACGGAGCTCACCGAGAAGGTCATGACAGAGATATACCCACCAGTAGCAGAGTACATGTCTTAGGACCAGAGTGTTTCAGCAGGGCCATCAGGGCTGCGGTGATTCCTCCCAAGTTCAGGTTCGCGACTGGAGTCAGCAAGTTCACTGGTGAGTCCAAGCCTGATACTTGGCTTGAAGACTACCGAGTGGCTGTTCAGATTGGCGGCGGCAACGATGAGGTGGTGATGAAACATCTGCCTATTATGTTGGAGGGTTCGGCCAGAGCATGGTTGAATCAGTTGGCACCCAGCAGCATTTACACTTGGGAAGTTCTTGCCCGAGTGTTTGTCAGAACATTTGAAGGAACTTGCAAGCGACCAGCAGGGTTGACAGAGCTACAATCTTGCGTGCAAAAGTCGAATGAAACTTTGAGGGATTACATCCAGAGATGGATCACATTGCATCACACGATAGAGAATGTATTTGATCACCAGGCAGTCTGTGCCTTCAAGGAAGGTGTTAAGAACAGAGAGCTAAGTTTAAAATTCGGTCGAACCGGAGACATGACCCTTAGTCAAATGATGGAGATTGCCACCAAGTATACCAATGGTGAAGAAGAGGATCGGGTCCGGAGTGGCAAGTACAAGTCAGCTGCTCATGAAACCGGAGGAGGGAACTCCAGTCGGAAGCAGAAGCGGAAGGCCGAGATAGTTGCTCCTGGAGAAGCCTTGGCCGTGACAAAGGAAAATTTAAAGGGAAGCCCAAAGGGTCTTGGAACCCTAAGAAGGTGAAGGACAAGGAAGGGAATGACGTGATGGATTTGCCGTGCCACATCCACACGAACAAAGATGAGGAGTGTAAATTCATTTATCCAAAACATACCACTCGACAATGTCGGCTCTTGATCCAGCAATTCCAGGGAAAACAGCCCAAAGATAAGGAAAAGGAGTCGGACAAAGTTGAGGACAAAGAAGATAGTGATGATGGATATCCCCAGGTCAATTGCACCCTGATGATTTTTGCTGATGTAGAAAGGAAAAGCCGATTGAAAGTTATCATCCGGGAGGTGAATATGGATGCTCCGGTGACACCCAATTATCTGAAGTGGTCTCAGACTGCCATCATATTCGACTAGTCCGATCATCTGACACACATAGCCACCCCTGGGAGGCAAGCTTTGGTGGTCGACCCAGTCGTCGAAGGCACTTGACCGACTAAAGTCTTGATGGATGGTGGCAGTGGCCTCAATATATTGTATGCAGAAACATTGAAATGGATGGGCATTCTGATGTCCAGACTTAGTACCAGAAACATGAGTTTCCATGGAGTCATTCCTGGGAAGAAGGCTGAGTCATTCGGCCAAATCGCTCTTGATGTGGTTTTCGGTGATTCGAAGAATTGCCGCAAAGAAAATTTGAAATTTGAAGTGGTGGATTTCCAGAGTGCTTATCACGCTATTTTGGGCAGGCCAGCTTATGCACGTTTAATGGCCCAAACATGCTATGTGTACCTCAAAATGAAGATGCCTGGTCCCAAAGGTGTGATCACTATTACTGGCAATCAGAAGAGGCGGAAGAGTGCTTTCAGAAAGGCTCAAAGATCGCCGATGCTCAGATGGCAGTGGTAGAGCTGCAGGAATACCAGAAAACTGCAGATCCGAGTGATTTGTAGCGAGCCAAGAATCCCGCTATAGTGTCAGCATTTCAGTCGTCCGGTGAGACCAAGCCGATTCACATTCACCCAACCGACTCTAGTGCTGCTCCGACTCATATCTCTACAACACTCGACTCCAAATAGGAAGAAGCGCTCATCCAGTTCCTCCGTGAGAACTGGGACATCTTCGCATGGGAGCCTCCTGACATTGAGGGTGTTCCCAGGGGGCTGGCTGAGCATCGTCTACGAGTCGACTCGAAAGTGAAACCTGTCAAGGAACACCTTCAACGGTCCACCGTCTAGAAGAGAAAGGCCATTGGTGAGGAGGTGGCTCGGCTCTTAGCAGCAGAGTTTATCCGAGAGATTTACCACTCCGAGTGGCTCGCCAATGTTGTCATGGTCCCCAAGAAGGACAAGTGACATCGCATGTGCATTGACTCCAAACATATTAATCGGTCCTGACCGAAAGACCATTTTCCTCTCCCCCGCATCGACCAAATAGTTGACTCGACTGCGGGATGTGAGCGTCTGTCTTTTTTAGACGCCTATTTCGGTTACCATCAGATCCATCTGTATGGACCCGACGAGATTAAAACAACTTTCATCACTCCATTCGGGTGCTTCTGCTATGTCACCATGCCATTCGGCCTCAAGAATGCCGGAGCCACGTTCATCAGGATGATTCAGAAGTGTTTGCTCACTCAAATCAGTCGGAATGTGGAAGCATACATGGATGATATTGTGGTCAAATCACGGAAGGGTTCCGACCTGTTGACTGACCTTACTGAAACATTTGCAAATCTCAGGAGGTATGATATCAAGCTTAATCCATCAAAGTGCACATTTGGAGTTCCTGGTGGAAAGTTACTCGGTTTTCTAGTTTCCGAACGAGGAATCGATGCCAACCCAGAAAAAGTTAGTACTATACTCCGAATGAAACGCCCTGTGTGTGTGCACGATGTCCAGAAGCTTACTGGATGCTTGGCCGCTTTAAGTCGATTCATCTCTCGCCTTGGTGAAAAGGCATTGCCTCTTTACCGACTAATGAAGAAGTCAGACAAGTTCGAGTGGACTCCTGAAGCTGATGTAGCGTTTGCAGAGCTAAAAGCCCTACTCTCCACCCAGCCCGTGCTTGCTTCCCCGATCAGCAAAGAGACTTTGCTACTTTACATTGTAGCCACAGGACAAGTCATCAGTACAGTACTTACGGTCGAGCGGGAAGAAGGAAAAGCCTTCAAAGTTTAGCGCCCACTGTACTATCTTTCTGAAGTGTTGACCCCATCAAAGCAAAGATATCCTCATTGTCAGAAGCTTGTATATGGGATTTATTTGACCACGAAGAAGGTTGCTCATTACTTCTCTGACCATTCCATTACAGTCGTCAGCGACACCCCATTGTCAGAGATTCTGCACAACAGAGATGCAATTGGTCGAGTAGCCAAATAGGCGATTGAACTCCTTCCCCTTGATATCAAGTTTCAGCCAAATAAAGCCATCAAGTCTCAAGCAGTAGCAGATTTTATCGCCGAGTGGATTGAACAGCAACTGCCGACTCAAGTTCACTCGGAGCACTAGAGCATGTTCTTTGATGGTTCTGAGATGTTGAATGGTTTCGGTGCTGGGGTAGTGTTGGTTTGCCCCCGAGGGGATAAGCTCAGATATGTGCTCCAGATCCACTTTGATTCCTCCAATAAGGAAGCAGAATATGAAGCACTTTTGTATGGGTTACGTATGGCCATTTCACTCGGCGTCCGTCGCCTCATGGTTTATGGCGACTCAGATTTGGTGGTCAATCACGTGATGAAGGAGTGGGACGTCAGAAGTCCAGCCATGACTGGTTACTGCAATGCAGTGAGAAAGCTAGAGAAGAAATTCGAGGGGTTAGAACTTCATCATATACCGCGACTGAAAAATCAAGCGGCTGATGATTTGGCAAAAATAAGTTCCAAAAATAAGCTATTCCCGGTAATGTGTTTTTGGAGCACATCCATACACCATCAGTTCAAGAGGATCCTTTCGCCGAAGAAGCTCCACAGCCAAAAAGTATCACGGATCTGACTGAAGTTGAAGTTCCGGCTGTGGTCGACTTGATCATGGAAGTTTTGGTCATCACTCCCGTCTGGACAGAGCCGTACATCGCGTATATCCTAAGGAAAGAGCTCCCAGAAAATGAAGAAGAGGCTCGATAGATCGTCCGTCGATCCAAAGCCTTTACCATGATAAAAGGACAGTTGTATAGAGAAAGCGCGACTAGAGTCGGTCAGAAATATATAACGCCAGAAGAAGGTCGGATAATCCTTGACGATATCCACTGGGGACCTGTGGTCATCCTGCATCTTCTCGGACCATTGTGGCTAAAGCATACCGAGCGGGATTTTATTGGCCAAGAACAAATGAAATGGCAAAGGAAATAGTCGACAAGTGTGAAGGGAGTCAGTTCTATTCCAATCTGTCACACAAGCCCGCCTCAGCCTTGAAGACCATTCCACTCGTCTGGCCCTTCGTTGTTTGGGGATTGGATATGGTTGGGCCACTGAGAACTGGCAACAGCGGCTTCACCCATGTACTAGTGGCAGTCGACAAGTTCACTAAGTGGAATGAAGCTAAGCCTATCAAGAATCTTGATGTCGGCACTGCTATCAGCTTCATCAGAGAGTTGACATTCAGATATGGAGTTCCACACAACATCATCACTAATAATGGGTCAAACTTCGATTCTGACGAATTCAGAGCCTTTTGCGCCTCTCAAGGCACACGAGTCGACTATGCTTCAGTCGCTCACCCCCAGTCGAATGGACAAGCAGAACGGGCAAATGGTCTAATTCTCAAAGGACTGAAACCCTGACTGATGCGCGATCTCAAGCACGCAGCAGGCGCATGGGTCGATGAACTTCCGTCAGTTCTTTGGGGATTGAGGACCACTCCTAATCGGTCGACTGGGCGGACTCCATTCTTTCTGGTCTATGGAGCTGAAGCAGTTCTGCCGAGTGACTTGCTTCACAATGCGCCTCGAGTCGAGCTCTACTCTGAAGATGAAGAAGAAAGCCCGGCAGGATGCACTCGACCTCCTAGAAGAGGAAAGGGAGATGGCCATGATGCGATCGACTATCTATCAACAGGACTTGCGTCGATTCCATGCCAGAAACGTGAAGAGTCGAGCCTTCCAAGAAGGAGATTTGGTCCTCCGAGTGGATCAACAGAAGCCGCACAAGCTTGCTCCTACTTGGGAGGGTCCATTCATCGTCACCAAAGTTCTCCACAACGGAGCGTACCGTCTTTACAATATTGACAGCCAGATTGATGAGCCACGAGCTTGGAACGCGGAGCTGCTCCGCCCCTTTTATACTTAAGTACTCACTCGGATGAGATGTAATAAAAGTACCTCTGTAGTTTATTTATCAAAGACAAGAGTGTTATAATTTTCCCAGTGATTGTTGTTACTTTTGTTTACGTGAGAAATTCCCCCAGTGGGTGGCTTAGCTGCAAATCCATTTTGCCTAAGTTTGTAAAAAAAAATTCCTACCGAGTGGTGAGCCAGACTCCCACTCGGGGGCTTAGTTGCGAATCTGTTTCGCCTAAGTATTTGAAAATCCTACCGAGTGGTGAGCCAGCCTTCCACTTGGAGGCTTAGCTGCAGTCCAGTACCCGGCTAAGTTTAAAAAATCCTACCGAGTGGTGAGCCAGCCTCCCACTCGGAGGCATAGCTGCAGTCCAAGTACTCGCCTAAGTTTAAAAAATCCTACCGAATGGTGAGCCAGCCTCCCACTCGGAGGCTTAGCTGCAGTCCAAGTACTTGGCTAAGTTTAAAAAATACTACCGAGTGGTGAGCCAGCCTCCCACTTGGAGGCGTAGATGCAGTTCTGTACTCGCCTAAGTATTTGAAAATCCCACCGAGTGGAGAGCAATCCTCCCACTCGGGGGCTTAGCTGCAGCCCAGTACTCGCCTAAGTACTTAATCCATTGCACACTGCAAGGATGACGAGGTGCAGGTCGACTGCTACCTTCTCCTTCCGAGCTACGACACAAATACAACGTGCGCTCTGCAAGGATAACCAGGTGCACGTCGACTGCTACCTTCTCCTTCTGAGCTACGCCACAAATACAATGTGTATTTGAAAATCCAACCGAGTGGAGAGCAATCCTCCTACTCGGGGGCTTAGCTGCAGTCCAGTACTTGCCTAAGTATTTGAAAATCCCACCGAGTGGAGAGCAATCCTCCCACTCGGGGGCTTAGCTGCAGTCCAGTACTCGCCTAAGTATTTGAAATTCCCACCGAGTGGAGAGCAATCCTCCCACTCGGGGGCTTAGCTGCAGTCCAGTACTCGCCTAAGTGTTTGAAAATCCCACCGAGTGGAGAGCAATCCTCCCACTCGGGGGCTTAGCTGCAGTCCAGTACTCGCTTAAGTTTTTGAAAATCCCACCGAGTGGAGAGCAATCCTCCCACTCGGGGGCTTAGCTGCAGTCCAGTACTCGCCTAAGTATTTGAAATTCCCACCGAGTGGAGAGCAATCCTCCCACTCGGGGGCTTAGCTGCAGTCCAGTACTCGCCTAAGTGTTTGAAAATCCCACCGAGTGGAGAGCAATCCTCCCACTCAGGGGCTTAGCTGCAGTCCAGTACTCGCTTAAGTATTTGAAAATCCCACCGAGTGGAGAGCAATCCTCCCACACGAGGGCTTAGCTGCAGTCCAGTACTCGCCTAAGTATTTGAAATTCCCACCGAGTGGAGAGCAATCCTCCCACTCGGGGGCTTAGCTGCAGTCCAGTACTCGCTTAAGTATTTGAAAATCCCACCGAGTGGAGAGCAATCCTCCCACTCGGGGGCTTAGCTGCATTCCAGTACTCGCCTAAGTATTTGAAATTCCCACCGAGTGGAGAGAAATCCTCCCACTCGGGGGCTTAGCTGAAGTCCAGTACTCGCCTAACTACTTAATACATTCCGCTCTGCAAGGATGACGAGGTGCGGGTCGACTGCTACCTTCTCTTTCTGAGCTACGCCACAAATACAACGTGCGCTCTGCAAGGATGACGAGGTGCAGGTCGACTGCTACCTTCTCCTTCTAAGCTACGCCACAAATACAATGTGTGCTCCCTCCTGACCCGCAGGGACGCAGGTCGATTGGCATCTGTGCTCCAACCCTACCTGCAAGAGCGATGAAGTATAGGTCGATTGGACTTTCCACCTCAGAGCTGCATCTCAACCACTAAAGTATATTCCGAGTGAAGAACAAAGTTTACTCAAAGGAAAATGCAAGCATATTCGATGATAAGCCAAGTTCAGATAACGTCCTACGGATTCGGAAGTGCTCAGGTGTCAAGCCTATAAAAGTTTATCGGTTACAAAACCACTCGACATTCCGAGGCAAATTTAAGATGAAGCATAGAAGTTTTTTACTCCTCAGGTGGAGGACTGGAGGGCGCGACAAACTGGTCCAGGTCGATTCCGTCAGCAATCCTAGTGGCAGCAGCAATGAAGGTCTCCATGAAAGATTGGAAGTCATGCTTCTTGGTATTGGCCACCTTGATGGATGCCAGCTTGTCCTCTCGCGCATCCTTGCAGTGAACACGTACCAGGAACATAGCAACATCAGCACCACACCTGGCGGACGACTTCTTCCATTCCCAAAGTTCCAGTCTCCACTCGACTGGTCTCCTCCTCAAAGTTCTGGCAGAATTTTGTAAACACAATTCGAAGTTAAGCCAACAGTTCCACGATGAGTCGACGATAACAAGTCAGTCGGATAGAAGTGATTACCTTCAAGCACGAGGAATAGCTTCTTGGTGAGCCCTCCCAGATAAACCCAGATCGTTCTTCCTCCCCGCCAGTTCGCTAGCCTTGTCACTCAGAGCTATCTTGTCATTCTTCAGACGGCTAACCTCCTTGTTGGCCGCGTCGAGAGCAGCTTTCAGATTGGAGTTCTCCTCTTCAAGTTTCCCGACTGAAGCCAGTTTTTCTTCTGCAAGCTTCGTTTTGTCCAAAGCTGCCTTCTGCGCCTCGGCGAGGTCATGGTCCTTCTTCTTCAGAGCCTCCTTCAGTTTATCTGCAAAGTGACCATGACATCAGACTCAGAAATGGACAAAAAGACGAAGACAGTCGTGAAGATTCTCACCAAACGTACCTTTTGCTTCATCCTTCGCCTTCTGAAAGTTCTCCTGAACAAGCTTCAAGTCAAGGTCGAGCTGGATATGCTTATTTTCCAATTCAATGTAACGAGCCACAAGCTCGCAAGATTTTTGCGAAGGATCAGTCGACAGACGTCAAAGATGGGTTGCTTCTGGGTGACTAAGTGAAAAACAATAACATTTCTAAGACTACAGCCGAATCAAAATATTCAACAGTAGTCTCAGGGACTACACCCAGTGGGTGCACTCAGCGTGCCCCACTGGTTCTACCAACTCGGTCCGATCAGTCGATCGAAATAGACAAAAAGGTTCTGATCCTAAACCATTGCTAACTGCCAGCAGTCAGCCACGGTAAAAAAAGGGTTCTTCAGACCTTAGTCGACTGCTAGCAGTCGACCATGATCTCGGGGACTGCACCCAGTGGGTGCACTCAGCGTGCCCCCACTGGTTCCATGATTCCATTCGACCAGACCGAGTGGAGAAGTTAGAGTGAAGAAATTGAAAAGACGGAGACTACAGTCGACTACAAGCAGTCCACCATAGTCTCGGGGACTACACCCAGTGGGTGCACTCAGCGTGCCCCCACCAATCCAAAATTTCAATCGACACACCCAGTGGGTGTACAGATGCAAAGATTTTCAAAAAGAAAAGTCTTCAGATAGCATATCCTAACAGAACAAGCAGTTGCTGTCTGACCTGGATGTTGCTCTGAAGGGCTGAGCTGGAATCGTAGGCCGCTCGGCTGGCTTCTCGGATGGCCTTCACCTGCTCCATTATGATCCCTGCCTGGCGTATAGCCTCCTTAGCAGGACCTGCTTGGTCCTCTGGGACGTGGTGCATGGCGAAAAGGGAAGGTGGATCAGCAGTCGACGACGTAGGCTGAGCAATCGTCAGCGGCACAGCGAAGGACACAGAAGTCGGAGCGACATTGCCACCTTCCTGAACTAGTGTCTCAGGCACCGATTCAACCTGAGCGGTCTTGCCAGCCGATGCCTTTCTGTTCCTCCTTGGCCTCAGCGGCGCCTCGTCGTCATCATTAGCGAGTTCAATGACATGAGGAGTAGCTTCAGGAGAAGTCCAAAGTTAAAAACAAAAATCCAATCGACCAAAAGTGAAACTTCAGAGATCATACCAAGGTTGGAGGTGGCAGCATCTTCCATTTCCTGGTCGTCGTTCCTGGCAGAGGTCTTGGAAGTAGCAGCACTGTAGATTTCAGAAATCAGTCGGTTAGTCAAACGAGTCGACCAAAAGTCTGGCCATGCTAAACAGGAAAACACAAGTTCTACTATTACCTAGAAATGGTAGGAATGGTAATTCTCATCTTGGGCAAGGCCTTCGGTGGCTTGGATGACGTCACTCGGGGATGCTTCGGGGCTTTTTCAGTTGGCGCCGGAGAAGTCTTCCGAGGGCGCTTTGTCGACTGCCCAACAGGCGCAGTCGTTTTGTCGTGCTCGAACGCGGGGTCGTGGATGAGCTTGGATCGCCTTTCCGTGCGAGGGGGATCGACCTCCTCCTCCTCCTCTTCATTGGAGCCGTCATCATCTTCATCCCCTTCACCATCAGAGTGCCACTCCTCCTGACTTTCTCCTCCGCTCGCCTCCTCGTCCTCGACCTGATCTTTCGCCCCGTTGGGCATCAAATACATTTCAGTGGTGGCCTGGAAGACAACAATGAAGACAAAAGTCAGTCGCCTAATTTTAAGCAAACATAATGAAGAAAGCAGGATCGCAGTCAGAGATGCAGGGTTGAACCTTGTCTACGTCATATGACTGGTCGAGTGGGGGAATCCTCCTGGCTCCTCGAGGGTTGTCCTTGTTCCCTGTGATGCTTGCCAGCCACCTCTCTAGCATGGCATCCTCGACCTCCTCCGGGTGGATCCGAGTGGTGTCCTCAGTGCCAGAGTACAACCACATCGGATGGTCTCGAGCTTGAAGCTGCTGGATGCGTCGTCGGAGGAAGACCTCCAAGACATCCATGCCGGTCACTCCATCACGGATGAGCTGGACAACGCGTTCCACTAGCACCTTAACCTGCGCCTTCTCTTCCGGGATCACCTTCAAAGAGGAAGGCTTACTCACTCGGTCCATGGAAAAAGGAGGGAGTCCAGTCGACTGCCCTGGCGTCGGCTGGTCTTGGCAGTAGAACCAGGTCGACTGCCATCCACAGACCGACTCGGGAAGGATCATGGCCGGAAAAGAGCTTTTCCCCCTCATTTGAACCCCAAGACCCCCACAAATCTGAATCACTTGTGTTCTCTCGTCACTCGGATTGGCCTTTTTCACTGTCTGGGAGCGACAGGTGAAAATGTGCTTGAAAAGACCCCAATGAGGCCGACAACCCAAGAAATTCTCGCACAAAGACACGAAAGCAGTGAGATACACGATGGAGTTGGGTGTGAAGTGGTGGAGTTGTGCCCCAAAGAAGTTCAGAAATCCCCGAAAGAAAGGGTGAGGCGGCAAAGAAAACCCGCGGCCAACATGGGTGGCCAAGAGGACACACTCACCCTCCTGATGCTGCGGCTCCGACTCCGTCCCCGGGAGCCGCGCTGATCCATGGGGGATCAGTCCTTCATTGGCCAGGTCGTCAAGATCTTTTTGATGGATCGTCGAGCGGATCCAGTCGCCCTGGATCCAGCCCTGCGGCAGGCCGGCCCTTGACGATGATCCGCCCCGACTGGTCGCCCTTCCCTTCGCCTTCGTCGTCGCCTTATTCGCCCGCTCCAAAGCCGCCATCTTCTCCTTCACCATCGTCGCCGGCGAAGCGCGCACGGAGCAGCAGCGCTGAGATGGAAGCGAATGCGGCGGATAAGTCTGAGGAAGAGGGAGAGGAAATGAGAGCGCACTGTTCAAAAACCCCCGTCTGGCGCCTTATATGAGGTTGCTTCCGAGTGACTGACTTGTAGGCCCGGGCGATCCTGTAAAATCACTCAACAGTCGCGCGCGCGATACGTGGCGAAAAAGGTGGCGCAGAGATCGAGGCGTTCCTGCCTTATCCCATCCGAGTACCGCGGCCTCCTCCGCCCCACGCGCTTCTCGAAATTCGGATCCCGCTAAATCCGCGAGCTGCAGAGCAACTTGTCAGGCGGGAGATTTCCTCCGCTCTATCATTCGGAGATCTCCAAGTAAAGAAAATTCACTCGACAGATACAAAGAATGGATCAAGGCGACTGAAAAAGAAGTTGGTACCGTCACCTAAGTTCAATGATCCAGAACAAGACATACTCATAGCACGAAAAATGGGTCGGAAGAGTTCTCAACTCCTTCCTCACTCAAACCTCGATCCATTTGGGGGCTAATGATGAAGCCATGTACCTAGGGTAGGGTCATGGACCTGTCCAAGATACCCTCCCCAAGGACATTGCTAGAAGAAACCACCTGTCAGTCGATTGAGAAGTATTCCACTCGACGGACTTGAAGACACTCGACCATGAAGCCAACCACTCGACCGCCAGAAGATCTAAAGTCCCTCTGCGTACAAACGGTCGGTCATTAAGTAGCTTTTATGGTCATCATAGCACTTTATGTGGGGCGTTACCAGTAACCTCCAATCTTAATGTACTTTAAACCCCGCATAACTGAGGGCCGGAGGGGTCTGGCGGACTCTATATAAACCACCCCCCTCCTCAGTGTAACGGGTTCGCACCCCTGTAACTCATACTCATATAATCCAGTCGACCACCTACAGGCTCCGAGACGCAGGGCTGTTACTTCCTCCGAGAAGGGCCTGAACTCATAAACACCTTGCGTATACAACTACTCCACAGCTAGGATCTTGCCTCTCCATATCTACCCCCCTACACTACTGTCAGACTTAGAACCACGACACCCACCACATCTATGATGATACCTGGTTTTGTCACAATTATCGTCATAGAAGTGTCATAAGTATGACAGAAAAAAATTCGTTCGAACCAAAATGTCACAGATGTGTCTTTTTTTGTAGTAGTGCATGAACTCCTCAAACTACGGTAATCACCGAGAAGTATCCCGATTATTATCACTTCGGGGTTGTCGCACCATAACACATAATAGGTGACTATAGACTTGCAAGATAGGATCAAGAACTCGCATATATTCATGAAAACATAATAGGTTCAGATCTGAAATCATGGCACTCGGGCCCTAGTGACAAGCATTAAGCATAGCAAATTCATAGCAACATCAATCTCAGAACATAGTGGATACTAGGGATCGAACTCTAACAAAACTAACTTAATTACATGGTAAATCTCATCCAACCCATCACCATCCAGCAAGCCTACAATGGAATTACTCATGCACAGCGGTGAGCATCATGAAATTGGTGATGGAAGATGATTGATGATGACGACGGCAACGAATCCCCTTCTCCGGAGCCCCGAACGGACTCCAGATCCACCCTCCCAAGAGAGATTAGGGCTTGGCGGCCGCTCCGTATCGTAAAACACGATGAAAGTTTCTCTCTGATTTTTTTTCTCCGAGAAAGAGAATATATGGAGTTGGAGTTGACGTCGGTGCACATCCAGGGGGCCCATGAGGCAGGGGGCGCGCCCAGGGGGAGGGGTCGTGCCACAACCCTCGTGGATAGGATGTGGGCCCCCTGGCCTTGATTCTTTCGCCCGTATTTTTTTATTTTCAGAAAAGATCCTCCATGGATTTTCAGGTCATTCCGAGAACTTTTGTTTCTACATGAAAATAACACCATGGCAGTTCTGCTGAAAACAGCGTCATTCCGGATTAGTTTCATTCAAATCATGCAAGTTAGTGTCCAAAACAGGGGCAAAAGTGTTTGGAAAAGTAGAAACGATGGAGACGTATCAACTCCCTGAATCTTAAACCTTTGCTTGTCCTCAAGCAATTCAGTTGACAAACTGAATGTGATAAAGAAAAACTTTTACAAACTCTGTTTGCTCTTGTTGTTGTAAATATGTAAAGCCAGCATTCAAGTTTTCAGCAAAGATTATGAACTAACCATATTCACAATAACACTTAGGTCTCATGCTTACTCACTCAATGGCATAATCAACTAGCGAGCAATAATAATAAGCCTCGGATGACAACACTTTCTCAAAATAATCAAAATATGATATACCAATATGGTATCTCGCTAGCTGAAAGTGCGTTATATCGACTAGAGGGGTGGTGAATAGGCGATTTTTATGAATTCTTCACTAAGGAATTTGCTGATGAGGAAATTACTTAGCGAAGAACTACTTGCAGCAGAATAGGTACTCAAAAGTCAACATAACAAAACACTAGCATAGTCATGATGATGTAATGAAGACAAGCACAGAGTACAGAAAGCGTAAACGCAGGATAACACAGGACGACACTACTAGGGAAAAGGCTAGCAGCAGCGCGGGTTTTGGATGTATCAGTAGCGCGGGTACCAGCGCTACTAATAAGGCGCTACAGCTAATGCATAGCAGTAGCGCGTGCCCACCCAGGCTACTGCTACACAAGTGTAGCAGCACCGCGGTTAGAGGAAGCTCGCTACTGCTAGTAGCGCTAGCGCGCTTTGGCTGGACGCGCTACTGCTATTGAGGCGCTACAGCTAACTTTTATACACTCGCTACTGCTAATTTAAGTAGTTTTTTTGGCATATTTGTTTTGTATTTGAACAGGCTTTGTAGAAGAATCTTTAGCACATAGAAATGTCATCATAATACACATACAAATGCCTGCGAGACCACAAATGTAATCATAGCATGTACATACAAATAGTCTCATCATAATCATCATCCAACACAAAGTGATATCTTGTCATCATCTCGAAAATAGCGATACATGCAAGTCTCGAATACTTGCAACTACAACAGCGTCATCCATCTAAACAAAGGTATACGCAAGAAGTGCTATCACTATGAGTGAGAGCGGAACTATGCAGTACATGAGGTGGCGGTTACGAGTCCTCTCTCGCGCTAGCGTGAACCTCAAGTAACTAGCTTCTCCTTCTTGTCTGCTTTTGAAGCCTTTATGGCTGGCGCCCGTGAACCCATTCACTTGCGCCTGACACTCATGCCACTCGTTGTACACCCCCGGAACCTTCCCTTTGTACACGACATAGCATTTCCATCTCGCCATCAAGAAACTAGGTACCTGTTAGAGATGCATGTTCATGAAGAGGATGTACAATCATATATATGCATCAAAATATACTAGAGCAACACCGAAAAAGAAAGGGTTAGCAACTAGATGCAACATATACAGTATGCAAATTAATTAACTAGAGGTACGCAGGTCATTGTACGCAAACTAACAAAGTAGCGTTACGCAAGTTCGGCAGGGACCGTGGACATCACAAAGTTTCATCGCTACAAAAAGTATACAAGTTCAACCGACACATATCATCATCATTGGCATCATAAATCACTTGAAGTTCCATCCTTCCATATCATCGAGGACGAACCCTAGCTTCTTGAACGGCGTGAGGTCTAGACATTGCATGCCTATGCGAGTTCGTACGTCAGCTCGTGATATAGGGCCGTGGTGGAACATCCCCTTCTCATCGACGACTTCTTTCATGATGATCGTCGCAATGTCGCTTTGGATGCGAAATAAGTCATCTCTAAGTTTATAATTCGCTTCTCCATGAGATTCTAGCCACTTTTGGATATGATCATCATTTCTGCTGTTAATGCAAAGCTTTTGGTGATCCATGTTGAACTGAATCATGAGATGGACGATGTAGAATCCATCCTTCTTGCTTGGTTTTGGGACATGGATGCAGGAGAAGTTAGTTTTATGCGCGAAACCCATCTTCTTGTTCCTTTGTTTCTTGATTTGCACTTGGCCACCTCTAAAGCTGAAGCCTTGGAGAGCATCATCTAGAATATTCATTATGTGGGTGTAGTCCTTTTTCTCGTAGTCTCTGGAAGGGTCAAAATACACGGCGTGGGAGAATTGCGGGTAAAGAACGATAAGGACGGCGCGCCCGTTGCTGCGGGGAAAAGACACCTCAAATTATTCCCCATATGAGAGAGAAGGAATAATTGAAATGTACGAAAGGGTTGTCCGGAACTGACTTATTTCGGATGATAAGGCACGAGGACAATTTCCCGGTCCTTATTCTGTACCATGAAGTTTTGGACGTACTCCCTAGTAGTTTCACGCTCAAAGTCGCCGAGACTCAAGAAAGAATCGTGCATGTAGTATGGATCCGCCACACAGATTTGCGAGACTTCATCACTCTTCATGACGGAGCTCATATGTAGTGCAAAAAGGCGGACGATAGTAAAATCAAGCCGCCTTGTTAGAAACATCTCAAAGATATGGTCAAACCGCAGGAAGAACACCTCCGCGGGCCGTGTGTCGACGTAGCACTTCCCCTTAGGCACACGAGCCGCGTATGTCGGATATCCTGGATCCTTTGAGGATAGTAGGCTTTTCTCAGTCGATAGCACATGGTCGTGCAATCTCCTGAGATCCCCTGATAGTGCCTCCAGCGGTTTCGGTGGTAGCATCGGCTCGCCCTTGAGATGGAACATGACCGCACCTTTCACGGGTACACACTCTTCAGAATGCATCATCTGGCTGTTGTGTGCTCTGGCTTGTTTGGAGGCAGTTACCTTCCCCGATCTCTTCCTCTCCTTTTTCTTGGGCACACCTTCCAAACCCTTCCTTAACCCCTGCCCTAGTGTTCCCGGGCTAAGTACCGTACGACCCTCGCGCCCGGCTAGTTAAGCCTGTGTTGAGGCGGCATCTTCAGGCGTGTCCTGTGAGGATTTCATGAAGAGAGACTTTTTGCAATCCATGGTACGACCCTGCCCGGGCATATCATCCATATCCTCATTAGCAAGCTGATAGCCCGATTCGTCATATGGTTGACTCATCATATCTATGTCACAGACATACACGTTTGTATTGAGGTAATCCATAGGGTCGACCTCCGTCTCATCATCCATTCTCTGTTCTACAGGAGAAATTACATCAGCCAGTACTATTGCACCCCCTTCATCATGTCGTCCGCCGCTCTCACCCGGCAATACTGGAGCTGGTAATTGCGTAGGCGGGGTGGTGGTCTCCGCACATGCTTGTTGATGTGTGGTAGTTATTGATGTGCTCTCGGCCGGCTCCAGACGAATAAGATTCTTCGGCCATAGCAGCACCCAACCCTTGCAGCTTCCAATCCGCGGCGGGGTCTCGTCGTCCGCTCCCACATGCTGTACTGGAGGAGGCAAATCCTCGTGCCCCAATTTCACACTGGTCAAGCTAACCCTGAAGTGCCCAGCGGGGATCGGCTGGTTGTGGAACGTGCGTTGAGAGGGGTCCATTATCATCCCCTTTCCCACGTCCACCTTCTAGCCTTTTATCAAGTAGAGTATGGTGCACGTGGTTTCTTTCGCCTGCAAACACATATGTCTGTGGCGTAAAACAACCGAAAGGCAACAAAAATGGAATATTATCCATATATATATATATGTTGGTGCGACATGTAATTACCGTGACGGCGTCGAGCTCAGCCAAAGACGAAGGCCCACCTAGCGCGCCTGAGACTGAGGACGGGCTGCTATGAGCGGGAGCGGCTGCGAGAGGAGGCCCGGTTGCTTGAGCAAGTGATGGTGCGATGGTGTTGTTGTTCATGGAGTTGCTCGCGACGAAACTGGGCATCGGGAAATCATGTACCGTCTTGTCTGGATTTTCCTTCACCCAGTTGATGATAACTGGAACCAAGTTAGTAGCGAAATCATTTCTGCAGGCAGTTACAGCTGCATTGACTACCTGCTGTAGCAACTCATATTTGTCCTCGGCTGCTTTTTTCGCGTCCTCAGCTGCTTTTTTCTCGACCGCAAGCTTCACCTTTGCGTCGATGTCCGCCTGACTAAACTTCTTTTTCTGCTTCTTGGCCTCTAGGCCTTCGTTGTAAAACACCTTCCATGTGGCGCCGTCTCCAGCGCTGTGCACACGACCATATTGCGGCCGCTGGTCCAAAGGGAGTCCCTTAAGTTCGTTCAAGGCCCGGTTGAGAGAGGTGTCCCACTTGGGCCTCATCAGAGAAGTAGGGCTTTCGGCTGCAAGCCGGTGTTGCTTCTATAGTAGTCTAATCAATTTCCTCGTGATCTTGTCCGTGTAAAAAACCTTTTTCTCCTTGTCCCACTTGTAGCGGGCCCTGATGAAGTCATGCTCCAAGGGGTTGGTGAACTTCGCGAAGGGGTCTGGGAGACCCGCGGCTTCACATTCCGCGTCCTCCTTATCCCATATGGCTCTTTTACCGAGGTAGCCACGGCTTCCGAGGCGATGCTTCCCCGTGTTCCTTTGCTGAAGGCTTTTGAATTTCGCAGCCTTAGCCTTGGCTGCCTCAGTAGCGCAAGTGTCCTTGAACTTTTCGAACTCCTCTTCCGTAGGTGTCGGATTTTCCTCCAGATTCTTGGACAGGGGTTCATCAGCCTCAATAGCTCGTTTCACCCTCCCTTTCCAGGAGGCCAAATCATTGTTGAACATGCCCATGGCGTGATTGTTAATCTTTTTCATCTTCGGATCATCCCACGGTTGTTCTATGTTATCATCCCGGTCGGGGAACTTGAATCTCTTGTGCAACTTCGTTAGGAGCAACTGCATCAAATGTTCTTTACTCCTTAAGTCATCATCGTTGATGCTCGCGCATTCCCATAGGATGCATCCTACTTGGTTCCCATAGAACTTGCGAGGTTCTTCCGGCTCTAACGTCTCAAACTTGCCAGGTGCCATCTTTGTGATCACAAGTCGTCCAATCCCTAGTTTGTTAGGTTTTTGTATCCTCTGCTTCTTATGCTTCCTCTTTTCGGTAGCGGCATCTGGGTCGGTACCTTCCCTGCCGGTACCTTCCCCGCCGGTCTAGGTGCCACCATCGGTGCTGGCGCCGTCGGTGTCGATGTCGGCGTCAGTACCATCATCGAGGCCGACCTGCAAACCTTGCTTAGCAGTCAAATAGTCGAGGTACTCTTTTTCACCCTCATAATCCATCTCGTCTGCATCTTGGTCAGAAGGCCCAGTTTCTTCGTTGTTCGACAAGTTTCCTATGATTAAGTGGCCTCATTTATTTCTAAAAGTATGAATAAATGAGAAATGACATAAAAAGAAATCTATGTGTCAGCACTTGATATGCCAACTATGTAGCGCAAATCATGCCTTTATTCACGGGAAATTTCGGAATGACCTTTGCTAAAAAATGGACATATCGAGTGCCTGAAATTCACCGGAACGGAAATGAATCAACATTCCGGCGTAACATAGGCCACTCGGATCATTTTCCAAAACATGACATGTCCAAAACATGACATATGCACATATCACATGTCCAGTTCAAATTTGCATATAAATTCAGCTAATTTTGAAACCTAGCTAAATTCATAACTAAATAGATAACCTAATTAATTAACATAACCGAAGAACCCTAGCAGGAGGGGGGGTTACAGAGAGTGCAGGGGCGAGGAGGCAGGCCCAACGACGCCGGCAGGGGAGAGGAGGGAGGCGAGGGCCGACGGGTCAGGGGCAAGCATGCCGGGGTCGGGGGCGAGCGCCGGC
>NC_057795.1:132291039-132295602 GCF_018294505.1 Triticum aestivum | reverse complement strand
TAGCGCCGGCGCCGGGGTCGGGGTCGAGGGCTAGCACCGGCGCCGGCGGAGTCGGGGGCGAGCACCGGGGCCGGGTCAGGCGCGGCGGTGCGACGGGGGAGAGAGAGTGGGGATTTGGGGGGAAATGGCGGGATGAAGCAGGGCGAGTGAGAATTTTGGGTTAACTGGACGTAGCAGTAGCGCGTTATGTCAAAATGCGCTGCTACTAACGTCAGTAGCTATAGCGGTTTACGAAAAAGGCGCTATACTACATTCAGTATCTGCAGCAGTTTATGCAAAACGCGCTGCTACTACCGTCACTACTGCCAGTTTTCCTTTTTCTTTTCCTCTATTTTAGCCCACTTTTATTTCCCGAGGGCAGTGAACGAAGGGAGGGCGATATATATTGCATCATTTGACGGTTAAATATGTATGCAAAATAGGAACATATATATTACACATCATTGGACCCATGCATAATAATGGCTAAGTGTGTATACAAAATAGGAACATATATATATATATATATATATATATGTATATATATATATATATTACACATCATTGGACCGATAACATACGTTTCCTCAGTGCTGACGTTTTCGTTTTTGAGTCAGCTTCTTTCCCTTCTTGTTCGTCAAAGAATGATTGAGCCTTTTCCATGGAATACGATTTTTCTTAGGTAATGTAGTATTGATTCTTCTTTTGACGCATACTTCAACATCATCGTCATCTTCCCTCATTGGGTTGCCGTACTGATCATAGTCTTCCTCGTTGGCGACTCCATCCATTCCAATGATGTTCCTTTTGCCTCTCCTCACGACAACACGGATGGGATTGCGCGGGTCAGTTATGAAGAAGCATTGTGTCACGTGCTTAGCGTGTACCCATGGCTCATTTTTTGCAATAGCGTTCACGGTAGCGCTCTTGGGGTCGGGTATAGTCATGGTAGTGAACATCCGGCTTTTTCTTTCGACATTCTTAGCCCATCTGACATGGAACATCATCGTGTTGTGCAGTCCAGAGTAGTCAAGCTCCCAAATCTCCTCGACCCTTCCATAAAATCGTTCAGTTGCGCCGTTGTCGCTGCCGGTCATGCATTCCATCGTCACCCCTGAGTTCTGATCATCACTGTCCATATCTTTGGCCTCCGTGTAGAAAGTGTATCCTTTGATATAATATGCCTGATAGGTTACGAGGTTGGGTGAGGGGCCACGTGCTAAGGTGTATATGAGCAATCCGTCCTTAGAGCCCTCCTCCGGGGGATTAGCAATACTATGCTCTTTGAACTAATGCAAGAAAGTGGAGTTGTGCTCTCTAGTAACTTCTGCGTCCGTCCTGCATACCCCCCGGTCACGATACATATTTGCGATAATTTCTTTGTGCAGTGCCACGAAAGGATCTACCTCGTCTAGGTGTTATAGCACTACCTAATTTGCTCTGTCAAAGTCACTGCATCGATCTGAGTATGCCACGTGCAGCTCCCTGCGACCGTTGCAGTGACCATCTCCTTCGAGCCTCCCACTGTGCTTGTTAACGGGCAAACCAACACTGACAGTAGGCGGCTAGTCTGCGCCATATAGAAAATTCTCACAGAAAGAGATGCACTCTTGTGCCAAATAACCCTGGACGATGCTTCCATCCGGACGGGACATGTTACGAACGAATCCTTTGATGATCCCATTCATCCTCTCAAACGGCATCATGTTGTGCAGGAATGATGGCCCCAGGTCTATTATGTCATCCACAATATGCACACACAGATGCACCATCACGTCGAAGAACGCAGGTGGGAAGTACATCTCAAGCTCATTCAGTATCACAACGATCTCTTCCTGTAGCCTTTGGAGCTGCTTCACACTAATCGACTTTCGAGAGATGACGTTGAAAAAGTTGCAGAGACCAATAAGCGTGTCATGGACGTGCTTGTCCATTATCCCTCTAAGGGCAACAGGTAGTATCTGCATCATCACATGACAGTCATGAGACTTCATCCCGCTGAACCTTTTCTTGTCCGTGTCTAGATATCTGCTATCTTGCCACAGTAACCGGAACTAACTTTGACTATGGTAAGGCACTTAAAGAATTGATTGATCTCGGCCTGACTTAAGGTGAAGCAAGAAGGGGAGCAATAATCCTCTTTCTTTATTTTCTTGCCCTTCTTCTCCCGTGCCTCTGTCTCCGTCTCTGTCTCGTCTGACATTTTACGGGGCGGCATGTGCAGATCTTCCCTGATTTTCAAATCTTGTAAGTCTTTTCTTGCCTTCGGCGAATCCTTGGTCTTATCCGGCATGTTCATCAGTGTTGCGACCAAGCTCTCAAGGACATTCTTACAGATATGCATTTGATCAAGGCAATGACGTGTATCGAGTTTGTGCCAGTACTCCAAGTCCAAGAACATAGACCTCATCTTCCATACCTTCAGCAGTGGCTCCGGCGCCTTTCTCATCGTCTTTCCCGGTGCGGGGCACTCCTTCCAGTTTTTCAACAGCCCATCAATTTCGGCACCGCTCCGCTTACGTGGAGGTCCTCGATGCTCAGCGTGACCATTGAATATATCTCCACGGTTTCTCCATGGGTCATCCTGTTCAAGCCATCTTCGATGCCCCATGTACATGATTTTCCCAGAACCGCCATCTTTCCTTGACGTTAGCTGCTGAGACGTCGTATCATCCATGCACCGCGTGCATCCGCAATATCCATGGCACACCTGGCCTGCCACATATCCGTAACCGAGATAGTCCCGCACTGTCGTGATCAGCGTGGCGTCCCTTGTCTTGGCCGGTGTTTTCCATAACGTGTCTAACTCCTCTTGAAGTAGCCCCAGATACTAATTAATATTATTTCCTGGTTGTTTCGGCCCTTAAATAATCATGCTCATGTGAATGTACTTCGATTTCATGCACAACCAGGGGGGAGGTTGTACATCCATACAAACACGGGCCATGTGCTATGTTGGTGTTCTGGTTGCCAAACGGATTCATGCCATCGGTACACGCGCCGAGCATGATGTTCCTTGCATCACATTCAAAATACTGATAGAAGTTGTTCAACGCTCTCGACTGGCTTCCATCCTTCACGTGTCTCAGCTTCGGATCATCTCCATCGTCGGGCTTCTTCCTCTTCGCGTGCCAGCGCATTAGCTTAGCTTCCTTGGGATCTACAAAATACCTCTAGAGACGGGGAGTGATCGGTAAGTACCATATAACTTTCTGGGGACATTTCTTCCCGGCCTTCTTGTATCGAGAAGCATTGCACACCGGATAGCTTGTTTTTTCCACATGCTCCTTCCGATAAATTATGCAATCGTTGATGCATGCATGGTATCTAACGTGTGGCAGATCAAGAGGGCACACAATCTTCTTGGCCTCATCAACACTAGTAGGACATAGATTACCCGCGGGAAGAACATCCTTTAGGTACTTGAGATGCTCATCGAGGCTAGTGTCGGTCCATTTGTTTTTAGCCTTCGTCTTCAAGAGTTGGAGCATGAAACTCAAGCGGGTCACCTCAGGATTGCAACCATCATACAATGGAGTGTTCAAGTCTACCACCAGTTGCTCCAGCTTAGCCTCCTCTCTAGAAGCAGCTCTCTCAGTACTCATCTCCTTGCGAAGCAATGCTTGAACATGAGGGTCCCGCACAATTCAACTTAGTACCAACGAACTCTGCTGCATGGAGTGCATGTCGTTCTCTCCGCCGTCATGTCCGGCCGCTTCTCCTCCTCCATGTCCGTCCCCTTCTCCGTCGCCATGTCCAGCCTCTTTCCCGCCGCCATTGTCGATCATCTCTTCGTCTTGCCCCGTGTCATCATTGCCTGCCCCGTCGGCATCCTCAACATCGTCATCCTCATCTTCAATTATCCACCGAGTATATCCATCCATGAAACCAGTCATGCGCAGGTGCGCTTCGACACGACCATCATCATGGGGGTCGAGCCAAACTATTCCTTTGCATTTTCGACACGGACGTAAAACCTTTGTTCGGTTATTTTCTTTCATGTCCTGCACCGCCGACCGCAACCACCTGTCCACCATCGTTCCACTGACCATCGTCAACTCTGCACGGTAATAATAAACAAATTGATTATAAAAATGCATGCATGCATCAAAGTCATAAAAAAATTTGGTAGGACCTTCCCTAAAAATAGGACATATATGGATCTAGAGTTTGCCCAGAATTCGCCGAAACGGAAATAAATCGACATTTCAGCAAAACATAGGCAACCCAAAAGCACAATTTGGTGGTGTCAACTCATGCCACACACACAATTTCCACAAACATATCACACACACATAAACATATTTCCATTTTGCAAAAGCATGAAATTTTCATCACCTCTATCTCGATCGAGATCGAGCACGCGGTGGAGATGATGTTGTAGGGAGATCAAAAGTGCACAAAGCTCTTCTTGACAAAGATAGATCTAGTTAGGGGGCAAATAGGTCACTTAACTAAATCCTACATCTACCTAGCTACCTAATTTGGGAGGAGAGAACTTCAACTAGTGGAGGGGGAAGGAAAAAGAGAAAGGAGATGTATTAATGGAGGTGGTGTAGTTATGTAGGAGTAATGAAGAGAGAG
>NC_057795.1:132245636-132290701 GCF_018294505.1 Triticum aestivum | reverse complement strand
AGAGGAGGGGGAGGGGGAGGTAGGGGGAAGGAAAAGAGAGGAGGGGGAGGGGAGGGACGGGTGGGGAAAGGTGTTGGGTTGGTGCGGGTTAGCAGTAGCACGTGATCTAAAACACGCTGTTGCTAAGGAATTAGCAGCAGCGCGCTTTGGGGTACGGCGCTACTGCTAACTGGGACAAAAAAGTGTGGAAATTTGAAATTTAGCAGCAGCGATCTCGGGAAAACCGCGCTACTACTACATATTTAGCAGTAGCGCGGTTTGCGTGACCGCACTACTGCTACTTATAGTTAGGTGAACACCGCCGGTCGATATTTGTAGCGGCGCGTTTTATGCCGACCGCGCTACTGCTAAATCCTTAGCAGCAGCGAGTTTACGGAGCACGCACTACTACTAGTTAGCAGCAGCGCTCATTTTTGAGCCGCGCTGCTGCTAAGATTCTGTGTATAGGCTTTTCCCTAGTAGTGCGAAGATGGACAGACTGAAGAAATTGAACTGGGGAATTTGAGAAAGTCTTCAGTCGAAGTCTTCAAACAGATATGAACAAGCACACAACTACTAAAATGACGAAATGAAAGAGTTGAGGAAAAAGAACTAGTAAGCTTGGTGAAGATAATGATTTGGTAGACCAGTTCCCACTCCTGTCTCAGTTGTACGTCTGGTTGGAGCGGCTAGGTATTTAAACCTGAGGACACACATTCCAGGACACACAGTCCTCACCATATTCTCCTTGAGCTAAAGTCACACAGACCACGCCCAATCACTCGTAGTAAGTCTTCAGGTGACTTCCAAACCTTCATAGAGTCGGTCACTCGGCGATCCACAATTCCTCTTGGATGCTCTAGACCATGACGCCTAACCGTCTGGAAGAAGCATAGTCTGCAAAGGTAACAAGCGTCTGGAAGAAGCATGCCGGATCAATCTCTTCAGTGATGCTCAATCACTTTGGGTTTGTAGGTCTGTTGGGTTTGGGTTTTCCTCACTTGATGATTTTCGCTCAAAGACCTCAGAGGATGGGATGCTCTCAAATGACAAGTGTCAGTTTCTCTCGGAGCAGCCAACCAGCTAGTGGTTGTAGGGGGCAGCAATTTATAGCCTAGGGAGCAGCCCAACGTGATAAGACATGAATGCCCTTCAATGATATGACCGTTAGGTGGGTAGATATTATGGGACATCTGGCGCATAGCACAACAATGGTCGGAAATTAGACTCTCAAATTCCTCAGGGCTATCATGTTCCTCACTGTGTAGGGAATCTGCACCGGCGAATTCCTAACTCCTTGGTCAGAACCAATTCCTCAGTGACCAGAAGAACTTCCTCTCTGTCACTGAAGAAATTGACTGAACTGTATGAGATTTCCAATGGCTTTACTCGAGGGGATTGGTAGGTGTAGGATTTTGAGCTGAGCATCACATGGAAAATTTTCCTTAGTATTTCCTCGACCCCCTTTAACAGTATGGTGTTTCCTATGACTCAAGAAAGGGAAAATGAAACTACGAAAACAAAAGTCTTCACGCTTCATGTTCCTCGAATGAATTCCAAGTCTTCAATGTCACACCAATTTCTTCACTTTCAAAGTCTTCAGAAACTCTTCAGAAATCCAAAGTCTTCAGTCGAAGAACTTCATTTTTAGGGGCCAACTTTCTCTGTAAATATCAAACTCCTCATAGACTAATAGACATGTGTACACTCACAAACACATCAGTCCCTTAACCTATAAGTCTTCAATACACCAAAATCACTAAGGGGGACAAGATGCACTTACAATCTCCCCCTCTTTGGTGATTGATGACAATATAGGTTAAGTTTTTAACGTGGATAAACATATGAAGTGTAAATACTGATATTGAGGAATTTGATTGCAAGATATAGAAGAACTCCCCCTGAAGATGTGCATAGTGAGGAATTTTCTTTTGAAGCAATGCACACTTGAAGAGTATAATCATGGAGATCTCCCCCTATATATTGTAATTCATACACGCATTTGACATATAATATGAAGAATTTGAATTGCATGATGAAATATGGTGACTGATGTAATTCAGCATGCATGCATTGACGTTAATGATGGATAAGAATGCAGAAGAACTCAGCAAAAGTATCAGGCCACCATAGAGTTTAAGTTTACAACTCGATCCAGCAAGGTCATCAAAAGAACTGGAGTTGTAACTTCGCAAAAAAACACCCATATAAGATAGACCGGCTGACCCGCTTCAAGACTAACTCAAATTTCTCCCCCTTTGTCATCGAATGACCAAACGGGTTGAAAATGAGGACTAATGCCCCTGAAGAATATCATGATGATGGAGGAGCGCCAACATTGTTGTGGTCGTGTGTCGTTGTAGGGCCTGCCGCAGTGTCGTCAAAGTCTTCATACTCATCTGTGTCACGTGATGAATAAAACGAACTGGCTACCAAGGAAGGAACCTTGACCTTCTTGTATTTCTTCGGTGGAGGAGCAAACTAGTCAAAATCTTCCTTGAAACCCATTTGCTTCAGATCTTCTTCACCATATAGATGTGACAGAATAGCCCAGGTGCGATAGAAAACTTCATGGAGGTAGTAATGGTTTTTCTTCACTGCATTATGTGTAGCAGTCATGTTGTGAAGAATAGAACCAAACTAACGCTTAACCCATTTGTGGTTTCGATCCACCTTATGGTGAAGACCAAGAAGCAGATGACGATCTGTCATCACACAAGGAGCAATGGCTTGAGGATTTGGCTTGGATGCATTGGCAGCAGAATCATGAGTGGCAGAGTCATCATTGGTGGAATAAGGTGCAGCTTTGCGAAATTGACCATCCAATGGACGAATGCCTTCATCGATAATAGCAGGTGCCTTGCCCTTTTCATCAGCTGAAGAATGTGTCCGCTTGAGGACTTCAATTGGGGGCAAGTAGCTAGGGTGATTCTGAAAATCAGCTTTGTAGTTGAGTGAAGACCTTGTTCTGAGGAATCTCATAATCAAAGGAGCATAAGGCATCAGCCTAAGCTAAGAAAGAGCAACATTTGCCAGAGTCCTCATGAAGAAACCATGATAATTGACAGGGATGTCATGCATGATGTTGAATAGCAGATTCTTCATGATGCCAACAATTTCCTCATCGGATGAGTCGTGGCCTTTGATAGGACTTAAAGTCTTCATCAGAATGCGATAGACGGTTCTTGGCACATACAGAAATTCCTTCACAAGGAATTTGGTCCTTGGGGCTTGACCGGGCTTTAGAGGCTTCATTAGCACTTGCATGTAATGAGAAGTGAGTTCAGGTTCTTGGTACAGACAACAAGCACCTTCAGGTGGAGGACTGATTGGCAGGGCATGAAGTAATTCAGAGGCCGGTGCATTGTAATGAGTGTTTTCGGTCATTCAGTCCAACACCCAAGTGTTGATATCATCAGCATTACCTGTGATGTGCAGCATTGCATAGAACTGAAGAATAAGCTCTTCATTCCAATCAACAATGTTAGAGCAAAATTTGAGCAGTCCTGCATCATGAAGCACACTTAGGACTTGAGAGAAGCAAGGCATTGATTCCATATCCACGTGAGGAATATGCTCATGGTCGAAGACTTTGTCTTTGTTGAAAAGCAGTGAAGAATAGAAATTGGCCTAGTTGGTAGTCCAAAAGCGCTTCCTTCTAAGACGAGAAGTGTCATAAGGATTGAATTCAGTGAATAACACATCCTCGCCGAAGAAATCATCAGCACTAGTGGCTGGAATTTCTTCATGGACATATGGGGTTGCATGAGGTTCTTCAGATCCCATTTGTACTTTAGTAGCAACAGGGGACTGAGGAATTGATTGAAGTGGGGTGAACAATGGAGAGTTGGGGTGCTGACTTTACCAAAAGTCATCATTCAGCACAAGTGTGGTACAGCGAATGTCCACATCCTCATCTTCCATTTCTTCAACGCCGGCCTCTTCAGCAGTAAACTGAGTCATAGGCGAGGAGACAACTGGTGTTGAAGGGATTGCATCGACTTCAATTTCTTCATCCAACTACTCTGACGAAGTAGCAGAAGGAATTTTTTCATCTGATTCACTTGGAATCACATAATCTTCATCAAAAGGAACAAGGTCCTTTGATAGCAAGAATGAGACAGGAACGACATCAATTGGGTTGTCAATTGAGCTTGTCAAAGTATTTATCTTCTTTGGAGCTGAAGAATCTGATGAAGTTGATGCCTTCCTTTTCTTCACAGCGGCACGCTCAGCAGCCTTGGTCTTCTTCACATTTGATGCAGATGGAAGGATTGGAGTTGGCATTGGTGCAAAGGAACTTGGTTCATTTTCTTCAGGCACAACTGATGCAGTTGCCATGACTTCTTCATTTTCTTCAGGTGCACCACTAGTGGATGCCCTGGCAATTTCTTCAGCGGCTAGAATGCAGTCATCAGCGCTGGTACTGTCATTTTCTTTAGCAGCCTGACTGTCAGCAGCGGTGCTGGCATGTTCTTCAGTATGCTGTGCAGATGCATCAGCCTGAGGATTTTCTTGTTGCGTTGGGGCTGCAACATTTGAAGTGAATTTATCAGTAATCTTCACACATCTGACCTTGGCTCCAAGGCAGTCAGCATAGCAGCGATCAAATTCATCACTCAGTTGCTTGATATCAGCTTGTAAGGCAACGAGTTGTTTAGGGGAAAGATTGAGGATGTTGTCCTTTAGGTAGCGCTGCTTCTTGTTCTGCGCTTTCTTCACTCTTCTTCCTTCTTCAAATTTCCATTTTTCTTCTTCAATGAAGGCAGTCAAAACATGACTTTGACCAGGAGTGAGGTTCATCTCCGGCAAACGCGTGTTTGGGTCCTTGTGCCATAGATCGATAAAATCTAGGATCAACTTCCGAACCAGTAACATTGGTACATTGTTGCCTTTGGCTCTAGCGGCACTGGCCTGCCTGTCTCTGATGACTTCGGCAAGTTCTTCATCATCAGCCTCATCACCATCAGAGGGCACTTGAAAGGCGACCTGCTTCTTGTGAGGACTTGGTCGAGGGCCTCGTCCAGCAGTGGCCTTTTTCTTCAGCAGAGAGGGGCCAGTTGAGGAATTTTGTGTAGGTGAGGAACTTGCAGATGCACCTAAGGCAATTGAGATGCCTGTAGTCCCTTGGCACGTGGCGAGATGCATAGGTGGAGAGGATTTTGTTAGAGCAGCTGAGGACTTTCTCGGAGGAGCTAAGGACTTTGAAGGAGGAGGAGCAGTTTGAGGGGTTGGTCGTGAGGACTTTGAAGAATCTGGTCATGAGGGCATTGTTAAGGAACTTGGCCGAGAGGGCATTGAGGGTGAAGCACTTGGCTTGTGAGCAGACGCCTCAGTAGCGGTAGCAGCAACAGCAGAGTCTTCATTGAATTTCCTCACTTCTTCCTTTGCCTGTTTGGCCAGTTAGGCCTGGCGCTTTGCCCATTCATCAGGATAATCCTCACCGCGCTTGAGGCTGGTGGGATCTGCCCATTGGCCAGGTGCAACCGGGGGTCTTGGGCATGGAGGGCTGAGAGCGAATTTCTTCATATACTTGGGAGTAACATATCTATACTCCCTCCATTCCCGTGCCCATCTCCTCTCTATCTTTTGAATGCACACCTTGCGCTGATTTCTATCCACCTTAGGGGGTGTGCAGTACCAAGCATAAATGTCATCAGGGATTTCAAAAGCAGTATTGACCTCAGGCCTCTTTCCACCATTCTGTGGCTTCTTACCAGCAGCCATTTTCTTCAGTTGAGGAATTTGAACAATGGAATACTCTGAAGATGTATGCAACTTTTCTTCGAGGAATGCTACAAATGAGTTAAGTTGATGAGAACCTAGGTGATTCAGCAGTAGACATGAGTACCTGTGAACAGAGTATAGTTGCAAGGAATTTGGAGAGGCCATATGCGTTCTCAGAAGGTTTTTTTCAAAAAGAATAAGTTTGAGGAATTTGACCAGATGAGTCTTGAGGAATTTCACTAAGCGTGCTTTGTCTTAGGTTCCAGAGGTGTATAGATCGAAGATCCACACAACTGAGGAATCTAGAAGAAAAATTATTGCTTAGAGAAACGAATAAAGAGCAGATGATGTGAGGTGTTCAGTGTGTGAAGATTTGAAGAATAAACACCTTTGAATATTTTCAAGAAAACATTTGAATCAAAGAGGGCAGTAAAAGTAACTTTCAATTACCCTTGATGAAGAACACGACGAACTGGGAATTGTAGATGTGAAGTTCGTCAGTCCAGATCTTCCACGCCCTAACTCGGCAGAGGAAGACAGCTACGGCGGCGGAGGAGTGAAGAAATCCGCAACCGGCGCGAGTACGACGGCGCCGAGGTCGAGGCAGTGAATCTCTTCCTCACAGGCGATGATGAAGTAGCAGCGGCGCTAGGGTTTGAGAAGCTCGAGCGGGAGTGAGAACGAGCAGATGAAAAATGAAGTGAGGAAGGGGAGGGGGTATTTATAGTGGGAGTGAAAAACTGTACGCCCGAGGAAATCGTACGAACGTGCCCCAGGCCCTTCTCATTCGCTTGACATGTGTCACCCACGTACCGAGAGGTCGCGATCGTGTGAGATCGTGGGTGAATAGAAAAGTATTATCGTGGGATGTGGAACTGTTTGAGCGGCAAAGCCGAAAATTTAGGTAGGATAAGTTAAAAGTTCCGTTGGCAAATTCTTCAGCTGACAAGGACACATTGAAGATTTTGAACGAGTTCAAATAGAACGCACAAGAAGAATTTGTGAACAGACTGGGTTGAGTTTATCATAGACGGGGAAGGGTCCGATCACATTCACTTAGCAGAAAAATCAACTTGAAGAATTAGCGATAAGTGAATGTTGTAGAGGACATAAACTCATATATATATATATATTATATATATATATATATATAAATGAAGAACAACGACGGAAAGAGTGCAGACAATGAAAAGTTAAAGAATTTGAAAAACTGAGGAATTTCAAAAACGAAGAAAAACTCAAATTGAAGATTTTCGACTTTGGGTGGTGGCGTAACCCACCGTATAAGAAAACTGATTTCAGATACCGCGTACAATTGTCACAGGGCTCTGAGAATCAATTTCTTCATTAATTTCTTCAAACTTAGAGGGTTAGTCTTCATTGATTGAAGAAAAAGGTTACTTTGTGTGTTGCACATCTAAGTCATCAATTTTGCATAAGAGTTAGGATGTGTGTCCTTTTCAGAGAACATTCAAGGATTCTAGGATATTTAGCTGACACTGCAACTTGCTAAATCTCTTCTCATCCAAGGGCTTAGTGAAGATATCGGCCAGTTGGTCTTTAGTGCTTGCGTGGTTGATGGAGATGTCGCCCTTCAACACATGATCACGAAGAAAATGATGACGAATCTGGATGTGCTTTGTCTTCGAGTGCTGAACTGGGTTATGAGCAATCTTAATAGCACTCTCATTGTCGCATTAGAGAGGCACATTCTTCACATTGATGCCATAGTCCTTGAGTCTTTGCTTCATCCATAGTAATTGAGCACAACACGATCCAGCAGCAATGTACTCAGCTTCTGCAGTAGATAGTGATACGCAGTTCTATTTCTTCAAGGACCAACAGACCAAAGATTGTCCGAGGAAATGGCATGTGCTTGACGTTGACTTGCGGTCCACATGATCACCAACATAGTCAGAGTCTGAATATCCAATGAGATCAAAGGAAGAGCCCTTGGGATACCATAATCCAAGTGTTGGTGTGTGAGCTAGATATCGAAGAATATGCTTCACAACCTTATGGTGTGATTCCTTCGGTGTAGCTTGAAATCGGGCACACATGCAAACACTAAGCATAATATCCGTCCTAGATGCACATAGGTACAATAAAGAGCCAATCATGGAACGGTATACCTTTTGATCGAAGTCTTTACCATTTTCATCAGTACATAGATGGCCATTTGTGGACATAGGAATGTTGACCCCTTTGCAATCTTGCATGCCGAATTTCCTCAACACATCTTTGAGGTATTTCTCCTGAGATATGAATATGCCATTGCGCTATTGACGAATTTGAAGACCTAAAAAGAATTTCAATTCTCCCATCATAGATATTTGATATTCTTCACTCATCATATAGGCAAATTCATCACTGTAACGTTGGTCAGTACAGCCAAAAATGATATCGTCAATATAAATTAGACACACAAACAATTCACCATCATAAGATTTAGTGAAAAGAGTTGGGTCGAGTGAACCGGGTTTGAAGCCTTTCTTCATGAGGAATTCCTTTAAAGTATCATACCACGCCCGAGGGGCCTGCTTTAGGCTATACAGAGCCTTATTGAGTGTGAAGACTTTGTAAGGATGCTTTGGATCTTCAAAACCTGGGGGTTGAGCAACATATACTTCTTCCTCAAGCTTACCATTGAGGAATGCACTTTTCACATCCATTTGTTGTAAGATGATATCATGATGGTTAGCATAAGCAAGTAATATGCGAATAGCCTCAAATCTAGCAATTGGTGCAAAAGTTTCACCGAAATCAATTCCTTCAACCTGTGTGTAGCCTTGAGCTACAACTCGTGCCTTATTCCTCACCACAAGGCCATTTTCGTCTTGCTTGTTGTGGTAGATCCACTTTGTGCCAATGATATTCTGCTTGCGAGGATCTGGACTTTTGACCAGCCCCCAGACATTGTTGAGCTCGAACTGATGTAACTCTTCTTGCATAGCTTGAATCCACTCAGGCTCCAGAAATGATACACCTACCTTAGTGGGCTCTGTGATAGAGACAAAAGCAAAGTGCCCACAAAAGTTAGACAAATGTGAAGCTTTTGAGCTTGTGAGAGGACCTGGTGCTTCAATGTCATCAATGATTCTCTCAATTTGCATTAGTTTGCAACGCGAGGATGAGCGGGTTGTCGTCGAGGAATTTGATCCACATTTTCTTCCGGACCATTTTCCTCAGCACCATTTTCTTCAGGTGCACCAGCTCGACGTTCTTCAAGTTCTGGAATGAATTCTTCAGCAGATTCTTCGGTAGGAATGACATCCTCAGTAGCCTTGAACTTGATAGATTCCTCAGGTGCTGGTTCATCTATCATAGAAGGTAGGTGCTCTCTTTGCGAGCCATTAGTTTCATCAAACCGCACATCTACAGTTTCAACAACTTTTTGAAGAACGTTGTTGAAGACTCTGTAGGTGTGCGAGTCCTTTCCGTAACAAAGCATAAATCACTCATGTGCTTTCGGTGTGAATTTAGAATTGTGATGAGGATCTCTAATCCAACATTTAGCACTGAAGACTTTGAAATAACTCACATTGGGATTTTTGTCAGTGAGGAGTTCATAAGCAGTCTTCTTGAAGAATTTGTGAAGATATACTCTGTTGATGATGTGGCACGCAGTATCAATTGCCTCAATCCAGAAATGACGAGGCGTCTTGTGTTCATCAAGCATAGTGCAGGCCATCTCAACAAGAGTTCTGTTCTTGCGCTCCATGACGCCATTCTGCTGAGGAGTATAAGGAGCAGATAACTCATGAGTAATACCATGTTCATCAAGATAGTCATCAAGACCGGAATTCTTGAACTCGGTCCCATTGTCACTTCTGATGTGCTTGATCTTCACACCAAAGTTGGTTGAAGCCCTCGAGGAAAATCGTTTGAATACTTCCTGCACCTCATGTTTGTAAGTGACAATGTGCACCCATGCGTAACGAGAATAATCATCAACAATAACAAAGCCATATAGAGATGCATCATTTGTAGCTGCCGAATAATGATTAGGACCAAAGAGATCCATGTGAAGCAATTCAAATGGTCGAGTGGTAGTCATGATAGTCTTCGCTGGATGCTTGGCCTTTGTCATCTTTCCAGCTTCACAGGCTCCGCATAAGTGATCCTTGAGGAATTTGACATTTTCAATGCCAATGACATGCTTCTTCTTCGCGAGCGTGCGCAAATTCTTCATGCCAGCATGACCAAGTCATCGATGCCATAGCCATCCTTCTAAAGCTTTTGCAAGTAGGCATACGGCCGGTTGTGGTCCTGTAGAGAAATCAACAATATACAAGTCTCCTCTCCTAAAGCCTTTGAAGACTTCGGAATTGTCAGCTTCCATGATCACAACAAAATGATATTTGCCAAAGACAACAACCATATCGAGATCACAAAGCATTGAGACAGACATGAGGTTGTATCCTAAGGACTCGACAAGCATGACTTTCTCCATGTGTCGATCCTTTGAGATCGCAACCTTACCTAGACCCAATACCTGAGTTTTGCCTTTGTCAGCGAACATGTTATGCTTCAGATGCGATGGTGATAAGGGAGCATCCATCAATAGAGTCTTGTCACCAGTCATGTGATTCGTACATCCACTATCGAGGACCCACTCATTGGCTTTGGGTTGATCATCCTGCAATTGAACTAGTGCAACTTACGAACTCATATACTTCATTAGTGAAGAATATGACATCAATATCATTAGATCAATTTCATCAAGCAATAGAACAGATAAAATAGTACGAGGACGTGAGAAATGAAAGTTCATTTCTTCATGATTATCATGTGTCCTTTCAGGCAATTTTCAGGTCTCTAGCAAATTCTTCGGACGTTTTAGGCACGTCTGGAGACCTGACCCTGCATAAGAGATTAGTTCTCTTTATTAACCACCCACATCTGTAGGGGTGGCAAAGAATTCATCACTCTGCGAGCTCCATATGAGAAAGGTGGCATAGAAGTTAGTCCACTTCGTTTCACATAAGAGGAGTTAGGATAAGCATATGAATAAGCAGAGAAATTCTTCGAGGACTTATGAACATAATGATTGGAAGAATAATGCTCATATTCATAGCCCTTAGCTCATCCCTGCGAAATAGAGGGGTTAGCACGATGATGATCATATGAGGACTTTGATCCTTTTGGGGAATTTGATCCACGTGAGGAATTTGGTCCGTATGAGGACTTGGATTCATATGAAGAATTTGGTCCATATGAAGAATTTGATCTGGAGTTCCTATTCTTCATAGGTGGTGTCATGAGGACATTCACCTGAAGGCTTTCAAGGCAACTTTCCGGAACCCAGACATTCTTCATAGGGGAACCGTTCCTACAGTTAGTGCCAACAAATCTAGCGAATACTTCACCATTCTGATTTTTGAATAGTTTATAGTTGGAGTCAAATGACTCATCAAAAGAATGAGGAGATTCACATGGAAAGCCAGATAAATTGGATGGATCAACTGGAGGTCCCTTTGCAGCAACCGATGAGGTTTTGCGGTACTGCTCAGGCTTCCAATATGTTCCATCAGCATTGAGTTTCCTCTCAAAGGCAATACCCTCCTTCCTAGGATTCCTGTTGAGAATTTGCTTTTTAAGCATGTCACAAAGAGTCTGATGCCCTTTGAGGCTTTTGTACATGCCTGTCACGTACTCTTCCTTCAGCCCTGCATCATCAGTGATACTAGCAATGTCCTCAGATGATGAATTAGTAATAGCAGAGATAGATGAAGAATTTGTAGCATTTGAACATTCAGGTGAAGAATTAGCAGATTCATGCTCAATGCATTTAAGACATGGTGGAACAAATTCTTCCTAAGCGGAACTGATCTGTTGAATGAGCAATGAATCATTTTCCTTCTGAAGATCTTCAGAACTCACTTTTAACATCTCAAGATTTTGCTTTTTCTGAAGAAATTTATAAGAAAGCTTCTCGTGATCAGTTAAGACAGAGTTATGATGATTTTGAAGGTTGTCAAACTTTGACTGAAGTTTTTGAAGACTATCAGTCAAAGCCTTATTTTTATCCAATTGGTCACCCAACATATCATTGCTTTCATCTAGCATGTTTTGAACTTTTTCAAGAGCTCTTTGTTGCTTAGTGGCAAGGGAAGCAAGTTTCACATAGATGGGACCAAATTAATCACCTGATTCATCATCACCTGATTCAGGAAGGTAGCATTCAGTTACCTTGGCACCCTTTGCCATAAGGTACGGTGAAGAGGATGATGATTCAGGTGAGAAAGTCATCTCCTTGAGAGAATCCTTGAAATCCTCAAACCAAGGATCATGACGAGTACGATGACCTTCGTAGACCTCAGAGAGCCGTTCCTAGATTAGCTTTGCATGATTGAGATGCATGACGTTCCTGAACTGATTTTGGTACCAACAGGAGCAGATGACATCCTTCGTTGTCAGGTTGAGTAGTGCACTTGCGAGTGTCATCAGCCTCCACCATCTTGCATAGATCGGTAAGACCAATCTCAGTGATGGTCCACAGTTTGTTGTTCGTTGCCATGAGTCGCTTCTTCATCATGGCCATCCACCGGGGATACTCATGACCGTCAAAGATGGGGCAGGATACATTCCTCATTCTTGCAGTTGACATAATTAAAACTCTAGGCGGTTAAAAAAATCACACAGAACAAGGGAGTACCTTGCTCGGATACCAATTGAAAGTGCGTTATATCGACTAGAGGGGGCTGAATAGGTGATTTTTATGAATTCTTCACTTAGGAATTTGCTGGTGAGGAAATTCCTTAGCAAAGAACTACTTGCAACGGAATAAGTACTCAAAAGTAATCATAACAGAACACTAGCATAGTCATCATGATGAAATGTAGACAAGCACAAAGTACAGAAAGCGTAAAGACAGGATAACACAAGATGAAGACGGTCAGACTGAAGAAATTGAACTGAGGAAATTAAGAAAGTCTCCAGTTGAAGTCTTCAAACAGATATGAACAAGCACACAACAACTAAAATGAGGAAATGAAAGAGTTGAGGAAATAGAACCAGTAAGCTTGGTGAAGACAATGATTTGGTAGACCAGTTCCAACTACTGTCTCAGTTGTACGTCTGGTTGGAGCGGCTATGTATTTAAACCTAAGGACACACAGTCCCGGACACAAAGTCCTCACCATATTCTCCTTGAGCTAAAGTCACACAGACCACGCCCAATCACTCATGGTAAATCTTCAGGTGACTTCAAAACCTTCACAAACTCGGTCACTCGGCGATCCACAATTCCTCTTGGATGCTCTTGACCATGACGCCTAACCGTTTGGAAGAAGCACAATCATCAACGGTAATAAGCGTCGGATCCACACATGATCAATCTCTTCAGTGATCCTCAATAACTTTGGGTTTGTAGGTGTGTTGGGTTTGGGTTTTCCTCACTTGATGATTTTCGCTCAAAGTCCTCGGAGGATGGGATGCTCTCAAATGACAAGTGTTAGTTTCTCTCGGAGCAGCCAACCAGCTAGTGGTTGTAGGGGGCGGCTATTTATAGCCTAGGAAGCAGCCCAACATGATAAGACATAAATGCCCTTCAATGATATGACCGTTAGGTGGGTAGATATTTTCGGACATCTGGCGCATAGCACAACAACGGTCGGAAATTTGACTCTCAAATTCCTTAGGGCTATCATGTTCCTCACTGTATAGGCAATCCGCACTGGCAAATTCCTAACTCCTCAGTCAGAACAAATTCCTTAGTGACCAGAAGAACTTTATCTCTTTCATTGAAGAAATTGACTGAACTGTATGAGATTTCCAATGGCTTCACTCGAAGGGATCCGTAGGTGTAGGATTTTGAGTTGAGCATCACATGGAAATTTTTCCTTAGTATTTCCTCGACCCCCTTTAATAGTACAATGTTTCCTATGACTCAAGAAAGAGAAAATGAAACTACAAAAACAAAAGTCTTCACGCTTCATGTTCCTCGAATGAATTCCATGTCTTCAAGGTCACACCAATTTCTTCACTTTGAAAGTCTTCAAAAAGTCTTCAGAAATCCCAAGTCTTCAGTCGAAGAACTTCATTTTTAGGGGTCGACTTTCTCTGTAAATATCAAACTCATGTTAGACTTATAGACCTGTGTACACTCACAAACGCATCAGTCCCTTAACCTATAAGTGTTCACTACACCAAAATCACTAAGGGGCACTAGATGCACTTACACTAGCCCTTTCTGAAACCGCAAAACATAAATGTAGAGCCCCTTTAAAGATCAAGGACTGACTAAACATTGTAATTCAATGTAAAAGAGATCCAGTCAAGTCATACCCAATATAAACTAATAGTAATGCATGCAAATGGCAACGGTGCTCTCCAGTGGGTGATTTTTAATAAGAGGGTGATGACTCAACATAAAATTAAATGGATATGCCCTTCGCAGAGGGAAGCAGGGATTTGTAGAGGTGCTAGAGCTCGATTTTGAAATAGAGATGAATAATATTTGAGCGGTATACTTTCACTGTCAATGCACCAACTATGAGATCTCGATATCTTCCATGCTACACACATTATAGGCGGTTCCCAAACAGAATGGTAAAGTTTATACTCCCCCACCACCAACAAGCATCAATCCATGGCTTGCCCGAAACAACGGGTGCCTCCAACTAGCAACAATCCTTGGGGAGTTTTGTTTAATTATTTTGATTTGCTTTGATCTTTTTGATCATGGGACTAGGCATCCCAGTTACCAGCCATTTTCTCATGAATGAGGAGCAGAGTCCACTCCTCCTGAGAATAACCCACCTAGCATGGAAGATATAGACAGCCCTAGATGATACATGAGCTGCTCGAGCATACAAAACAGAATTTCATTTGTAGGTTTGGAGTTTGGCACATACAAATTTACTTGGAATGGCAGGTAAATACCGCATATAGGAAGATATGGTGGACTCATGTGGAATAACTTTGGGGTTTATGGAGTTTGGATGCACTAGCAGTATTCTCGCTTAGTACAGGTGAAGTCTAGCATAAGACTGGGAAGTGACCAACTGAGAGGGCGACAACAGTCATGAACATGCATTAAAATTAATCAACACCGAGTGCAAGCATAAGTAGGATATAATCCACCATGAACATAAATATCGTGAAGGCTACGTTGATTTGTTTTCAACTACATGCGTGAACATGTGCCAAGTCAAGTCACTCGAATCATTCAAAGGAGGATACCACCCTATCATACCACATCACAACCATTTTAATAGCATGTTGGCACGCAAGGTAAACCATTATAAGCTCCTAGCTAATTAAGCATGGCATAAGCAACTATAATCTCTAATTGTCATTGCAAACATGTTTATTCATAATAGGCTAAATCAGGAACGATGAACTCATCATATTTACAAAAACAAGAGAGGTCGAGTTCATACCAGCTTCTCTCATCTCAATCAGTTCTTCATATATCGTCATTATTGCCTTTCACTAGCACGACCGAATGGTGTGTATAATAATAATAGTGCACGTGCATTGGACTAAGCTGGAATCTGCAAGCATTCAATTCAAGGGAGAAGACAAGGTAATATGGGCTCTTGGTTAAATCAACAATCATGCATATTAGAGCCACTAAACATTTTCATTATGGTCTTCTCCTCTCGACCCCCAAAGGAAAGAAAAGAAAAGAAAACTCACAAGCAAAAGAAGAACGAGAAATCTTTTTGGGTTTTCATTTAATTACTACTACAATCATGGAAATTAGACTAACTAATTTTTTTGGTTTTTCTTAAGGTTTATCGAACACACAAGAAGCAAGCTAGAAAAATAAATTAAACTAGCATGGATAGTTCAATGAAAAAGTTTGAGCACCGGCAACTAGAATGAGTGTGTGAACATGAATGTAATGTCGGTGAGAAATACGTACTCCCCCAAGCTTAGGCTTTTGGCCTAAGTTGGTCTATGCCCATGGATCGCGGCTACTCTCCTGGTGTACTGAGGAGTGTCATCGTACTGCCACTGGTTGGCGATCTCCTCCGGATCCCACTAATAACAGGATGGTCGATAAGGGTCAAGTGGTGGTTCCGGCTCAGGCTCCGGAGCTGATTTATGGCCACGGAGCGCATAGACGGCCTCCGACAAGACGAGGTAAGGGCCTGCAGTTAAATCAAACAAAGAAGGCGCAGGCAAGATAATAGTATCATTGTGTTTAATCTCAAGTTATACAGAAGCATATTATCATCATTGTTAACAATAAACTCATGTGCTACCATGCTCTTATAATCTAGAAAAGTAGGAGGAAGCAGGTTTTCCTCTTTCTCATAATGCCTAATAGGTATCTCGAAATGTCTAGCAAGGCGTGCAACATAGATACCTCCAAAGATGGGGCCCTTTGTACGGTTCGAGCTTAATCTTTTAGCAACAACGGCACCCATACTAAAAGAGTTATCGTGAAATAAGGCATGGAACAAAATAATAATATCAGGAACACTGAGGTTTCCACAGTTTGCACGACCAATTAAACATCGACTAGAAAATATGGCAAAGTAGCGTAAAACAGGAAAATGTATGCTAGTGATTCTTGCATCGGAAACCTTCCTCGATTCCCCTACAGCAATAGTATCAATAAAACCATTCACATATTTACGATGTGGTTCATCTAAAATGCCCTTGAAGGGTATTCTGCAAACCGCACAAAAATTAAGTAATGACATCTCCTTAGCCTCATCATATAAATGAAATGCTACTGAAGGAGGTGAACTCTTAGGATAATAGTAGAAGTTTTGCACGGAAGTATTGGTGAGTAAGAGATACTGTTCGATCCGGTCGTGGAGGAAATCAGTGAGGCCCGCATTATCAGCCAAACAATAAAAGTCTTCATAAATCCCGGCTGCTCTCAAGAAATTATCACAAGGCCATTCACACGGCCGTACTTCCGCCACACGAGGAAGATTATACTTGGCCTTTTCTTTCTCCTTAACTTGTTTGTCCTTAGAGCCTTGGCTAGAGGAGCCCCTCTAAATCCCTTCATCATTTTCTGAAAATTTCTAAAATTTTAGTAACTCAAAATAAAAGTGAATCAAACTAAACAAGATTGGTAGCAACTACTCCCATAAGTGCCTAGATCCTATATCATGCATTAGAATTATTTGGGACCTCATAAATTTGACATGCAAGCTCAAGAACAGGGTCACCTAGGCAGCAAAAACTTGCAATGAATAAAGCACAAGAACAAAAACTAATTGGACCATTGGAGGAGTCACATACCAAGGAACAATCTCCCAAAGTAGTTTTGTGAATGGAGCTTTGAGCAAGGAGATCAAGAATTGCAGCAAAATGAGCTAGAACTCGTCCTTGAGCTGGATGGGGATTTTTTGGGAGGAAGATGGAGTGTGTGGGTGCTGGAATAAGTGGAGGGGGGCCACCGTGGGCCCACGAGGCAGGGGGTGTCGGTGTCAAAACCGGCGGATCTCGGGTAGGGGGTCCCGATCTATGCGTCTAGGCTGATGGTAACAGGAAGCAAGGGACATAGATGTTTACCCAGGTTCGGGCCCTCCCGATGGAGGTAAAACCCTACTTCCTGCTTGATTAATATTGAAGATATGAGTAGTACAAGAGTAGATCTACCACGAGATCGTAGAGGCTAAACCCTAGAAGCTAGCCTAAGATGGTATGATTGTAATTGTGATCGGCCTTCTCAGGACCAACCTCTCCGGTTTATATAGACACCAGACAGGGCTTGGGTTTACATGGAGTCGGTTACAAGGAAGGAAACACAATATCCCGATCGCCAAGCTTGCCTTCCACGCAAAGGAGAGTCCCATCCGGACACGGGCCGAAGTCTTGAGTCTTGTATCTTCACGCTTCAATAGTCCAAACGTTGTACACAGTCTGGCTGTCCGGATACCCCCTAATCCAGGACTCCCTTAGTAGCCCCTGAACTAGGCTTCAATGACGACGAGTCCGGCGCGCAGTATTGTCTTCGGCATTGCAAGGCGGGTTCCTTCTCCGAATACTCCAAAGTGGTTATCGAACACTGGAATCGTGTCCGGATCCACAAAATGATCTTCACATACCGCTGTAGAGAAAATGATATTTCACAAATGCAATCTGCTTACAACTTTTTAGACAACGCGACATGTCATTACGGTCAGGTCATTATTCGAACCATTTTCCTACAACCAGCCACAACACATATTGCGAGGCGGTTTCCTTCACACGTCTTTTCAAAGCAGAGATCGTGTCCCCTTATCACGGGATTCTCATTAATACGGGTATGGGTAATCTCACCACACCATCAATTGTGGCGGTTGGGAAGCAAGCGAGTTGAGGACAAAATTCATGGAAATCTAGCCCGTAGTAGAACATGAGCCCGCGGACGAAGGGATGGAGTGGAAATCCCAGTCCACGGACGAAGTGGGCGACAAATACGACCCTCTCGTGGGGTCCTGGGGTCGGAATGACCTGCCCGGTGTCCGGTAGCCGGTGCACTATGTCTGCGGCCAAGTATCCGGCCGCCCGAAGATGTGTGATGATCTCGGCGTTCATCGTCGTATTCGAGGCCTTCCTCCGCATCCGGCCTCACTTCGGCCTATGGCTGCAAACCATCTGCGTGAAGCCGAAGATTGTAAGCGGCCAGCAAGCGGAGTGCGGAGGGGCCATGGTGGGTAAGATGCCCAACGTCACCTGGCTGGACGGTTCCTTTGCGGAGACCGTAAAAGGATGGCAATCGGGGTGGTTCTACATCACCGAGCCGCGCGGTGCCAATTGGGCGGCGGCCCCCGAGTTCCTATCCGGAGCCCCCATGCGGCTCACCTCCTGGGAAAGGAAGGGCCTGTCCTGGGGTGAATCTACAAGATGACCGGACTCCAGACCTGCATCAAAAGCATGAAGGACAAGAACATCAAGCTTGTTAACATGATCCAGGTCATGCTCGTTCACCGGATTCTTCCCTGCCAAAGGCGGGCATTCAATCTGTAGGATTTCGTCCCGGCCGAACACCAGACGCTCCGGAAGCTCTACGACATGACGCACAAAGGCGCATGGAAGGTGTTGTTCAAGGCCTCCGAAGTACCTCCTCCCACATCCGAGGACCGCGGGATTCACGCCGCGCGGCCTCCTAGTCAGGTGAGTTCTCAGACTACCACCTGATTCGGTTCTTCCCAATATATTCATGGGAGAGCCTTAAGTAGTTATGCACATTTGTTCAAGATTATGTGGAGACAACGGAGCAGGTTTACTGTCTGGCTCCGCTGCCAGAAGGCCCAGCTGATGCTCTCCTAACGGAGATGCTGGTCCCGACACCGTACAAGGTGCCAGAGAAGAAGGTTGAAAAGGAGGCCCCGGGGATCCGAAAGGGTCTCCGGCGTAAGGTCGTGCAGGAAGCCTCATCCGAAGACGGCAAGGCACACTCCTCCCACGAAGGGGAGGAAGTAGAAGAAGAAGAAGACGCCCCCTCCGGAAAGGATGAGGGGCCTGGGGAGGCGGACCAGGGGGCCGGTAAAGGCCCTCGGCGCAAGGCCGTCATACCCACGTCATCTGATGACGACGAGACAGATTCCTCCCGCGGAGGCGGGAGGAAGCAATAAGAAACTGTACCTCCCCGCACTGGGGAGGAGAAAAAGAGAATAGCCGCCCTGGAGGGGGAGGCTAAGGCGTCCAAGAAGGGAAAGGTGTCCCTTTCGGACTACTCCGCCACGGTCGCTCATAGGGAGGAGGGGTGGCTGCCCAGGGGGAATCCCCTAGTGCGATCGTAAGTTTCCGCATTCTATCACGACTTCACTCCATAGCTTTTTTATAATGCCGAACATATATGCAATCCGGCTAGGGCTCACCCCAAGGTATCTTCTTCCGGGTCCCTGAGCGATTCGGAGATGAATTCACTTCCGACGGCCACTACTCCTCAGCCCACGGATGACACGGAGGTGTTGTCCCGAAGGCTCCCGGAGCGGGGGGAGGTGACTCTGGAGACGCCTCAAGGCGGGATTCCAGATGTCGGACATGCGGGGTTCAAGATCCCCGCGGATCGTGTTGATGAGAGCCATAGTAGGCCGGGCTCTCAGCCGAACACTGTTCCGGAACTTTCAATGGTTCCGAACTCAGGCAGACAGCCCCTTCAATGGTTCCAGGGCTCACCCCAAGGCATCGAGGACTTCTGTTGCGCCTGAGGCGCCGGATTGTCTGCTGGAAGCGCTTTGTGGCGCTTCCATGGATGAAGAGCACCGTACTCTTATGAGTGCGGTGATTCGGAAGCTTTCGTCTGCCAAGAGCGGACTAACCGAAGCTTGCACCAGCCTCCTGAAAGGCTTTGAGGTAAGTAATAAATATGTGTAAAATTACCACCCGATAGGTAGTAGCCCCTATTACTCTGTTTGGTGTTCGGAAAGAAAAGCCAAATGGAGGGTCAATTATAATCCGCAGGAGACTAATCATAAGTATTCATGTGAATAAGCAGGCTGTGCTGCTTGCCGCTGCTGCCCGCACAGCCAAGGTTGACGAACTAAAGCGGGACCTGGAGCAGGCGCAGGGAGAGCTCGGCCTCATGAAGAGGCAGCTTGAGGAGAATAAAGGTCAGCGATTCCCCGCTCTTATGTATTTAAGGATAGAAAAATTTGGTTAGTCTAACGCCAAAGCGTTGTGACTATGTAACAGGGGCCACCACCGAAGTGGCGTCCCTGAAAAAAGCATTGCCCGAGGCTGGAGACAAGGCGGCCTTGGAATGCAAGGAGTGCATAAAGCAAAGTGCTAGAGTGGGCGAGGTACAGCAAGAGCTCAGGGACCTCGACAAGAAGTATGAGTCCGTGGAGCATGATCTGAAGATGAAAGAGGCCGAGCTTGCGAAGGCCCTTGTGAGTATGAAAGACGCCAAGGCCGAAGCCGAGAAGGCATATCAGGAAATCCAGGAGGACAAAAAGATAGTAGGGGGTAAGAAATTCTTTATGCAAAGTAAACATGAGGAGGAGGCGTTTCTTTTACTTGCTCGAATTCATCGCTCTCCAGGGGCATTCGCAGATCTGCCACGCAGCTTATCAGACGCTGGGGAGTTCTACCGTGCCCAGGAAGGGAGCTCAATGGAGAAGCTGTTCTGGTCCCAGTATGCTGGGGCCGAACACCCAATGCCTCTGAGTGACCAATTGAAGCAGTTGGTCGAACTCCACAGGGCGGCCGAACTGGCTATGAAAGATTTAATAGTCCGGATGTGGCCTGGTGAGTCCCTGCCGCCTAGCTACTTCGGCCTGATCAAGCGGATGGTGAATGCCTGTCCGCGGCTCGAAGTCATCAAGCGATCTATTTCATTTGAGGGTGCCCGCCTGGCCTTTGCCAGCGCGAAGGTGCACTGGGGCAAGCTGGATGCTGAGAAGCTGGTGAAGGACGGTCCGCCAGAGGGCAAGGAGCATCGCCATCCCGAGAAGTACTATGATGGTGTTATGAAGGGCGCCCGTCTCGTGGCCGATGAGTGTACCAAGGATGAGATCTTTGACTAAATGTAGCTCTGCCATTGTTGAAATTTAAAGACGAATTTACTTGTGCTATGTAGCACTGTTTGATTTAAAATATTGCCTTCTATGCGGCTGTTTATAAAATTCTGAATGTAGGCCAGTCGTCGGCTTCCGCCCCCACGTAACTAGTACTGGGGTGTTCGTGGAAAACCCGGACACTCTTTATCCAAATGTTTGGTCCCTTAAGGGGTGTCCGGTGCAGCGAACAAGGCAATTGGACTATGCGGCTTTATAACTTTCACTTAGCCATAGAAGTCTACAATTTTAAATTTTGGCGAAGCCCCTATAATCCGGAAGGCCGAATTGGGGCGCTATACACGCCTATATCGGATGGAGCCGATTTATCACCTAAAGCGGAAAATCTTTCAGGATTTTAAGACCTCTCAAACAGCGAGCGGCTCTCGTCATATCATGCCGGTCAGTTTTTGGCTTTCTCTACTGAGGTGCTCATCCCGAAGAACCGGGACACAATCGCAGTAGTTCTCCCTGCGCTACCTTAGCCGATATAATGGAACGTAAGGTACCAACACAAGGGACCCGGGCTAACCCAACTGTAGACCCAAGACATGATTCGGAGCTGATGCATATAATGCTATAAGTTCAGGGTGCCGCACTGTTGAAAGTGTTTGGACTTGTCTTGCCGTATTATGGGGCGCCATAAGAAGCCCCTGGCAAACCGACCGTACAAAGGTGTACGGATGCAATATCAAATAAACATTTTTGAGAAAAAATGCTCAAATAAGAATAGTAAGTTGATGCTATATATGATCACCCATTGATGAATAATACATTTAAGCGTATGCTTACAATGGATGCATTAAGCGGAGATAAATAGGACTATTTGACATGTCCTATCAAGGGGCAGGCTGTGTACAGATAGATAAAGCAGGTATAATGATCGTAAATAGATTCCACCTGGTTATTTCCTTCTGTGCACAATGCCTGTTGCCTCCTTGGTTGTCTCTCCCATGTAAGTCTAGCAATCCGGCTCTTCTGAGGATGCTTCACTAAAGCGATGTCCTGAAAGGTAAAAGGGAATGATTATGAAGGTATTTGGCGGTTACCCGCACTATTGACTGAGTCGTTGTTGCGCCTCCGCCTATGCCCATGGTATCTTGAGTGCGTAATTGTGTACGTGCGGCACAAATGCTGCTTTAATGGGGCTTGGGCGGAGGCCGGACTGCTAATCACACTCTTGGCGTTCCTGATGATCCTGTTGCGGGGTGCTCCGGACTCGCTTGACAGTACTTGAGGTTGTTGTCGCCGGATTGGTGGTTTGCCGGAGGAGGTGGCATTGTACTTCTGCCGCGAGGGCTGCAGTATGCTCTTTTGTACGGAAAGGGCGGTCCATGTTTCTGTTGACTTTTATGACCACGCGTGGACCTGGCATCTTGAGCTTGAGGTATGCATAATGTGGTACCACATTGAATCTAGCGAATGATGTTCGTCCGAGAAGTGCATGGTAACCACTACGGAAAGGGACGATATCGAAGATTAACTCTTCGCTCTAGAAGTTGTCCGGGGATCCGAAGACCACTTCCAATGTTATAGAGCCCGTACAGTGGGCCTCTAGTCCAGGGATTACACCTTTTAAGGTGGTTTTGGTGGGCTTGATCCTTGAAGGGTCAATGCCCATTTTGTGCACTGTTTCCTGAAAAAGCAGGTTCAGGCTGCTGCCGCCGTCCATAAGGACTCGCGTGAGGTGGAATCCGTCGATGATTGGGTCTAAGACCATTGTGGCTGAGCCGCCGTGACGGATGCTAGTAGGATGATCCCTACGATCAAAGGTGATCGGACAAGCTGACCATGGGTTGAATTTGGGGGCGACTGGCTCCATCGCATAGACGTCCCGTAGTGCTCGCTTCCGTTCCCGCTTGGGGATGTGAGTGGCGTAGATCATGTTGACCGTTTTCACTTGGGGGGGGATTTCTTTTGTCCCCCGTGTTCGGACGCTGGGGCTATTCGTCATCGTCCCTGTGCAGCCCCTTGTCCTTGTTTTCGGCGTTTATTTTGCCGGCCTGTTTGAACACCCAGCAGTCTCTATTGGTGTGGTTGGCTGGCTTGTCCGGGGTGCCATGAATTTGGCACGAGCGCTCAAGTATGCGGTCCAGACTGGACGGTCCCTGATTATTTCTTTTGAACGGCTTTTTTCCGCTGACCGGACATGGATCCACTAAATTCAGTATTTACTGCCGTGTCTTCAGTGTTGTCGTTGTTGTTACGTCGCTTATGTCTGTTGCGTCGTGGCTTGCCATTGTTATCGTGGACATCCAAAGTGTCGGAATGTGGCGTGGTGCCGCTACGAGCCAACCAGTTGTCCTGGCCCGCACAAAAGGGGGTCATTAGTGTTGTGAGCACTGCCATGGACTTGGGTTTTTCCTGGCCGAGGTGTCGAGCAAGCCACTCATCACGGATATTATGCTTAAAAGCCGCCAGGGCTTCCTCGTCCGGACAATCAACTATTTGGTTCTTTTTAGTTAGGAACCGAGTCCAGAATTTCCTGGCTGACTCTCCGGGCTATTGAGTAATGTGGCTCAGTTCATCAGCGTCCGATGGTCGCACATATGTGCCTTAGAAGTTGTCGAGGAATGCGTCTTCCAGGTTTTCCCAACTGCCAATTGAATTTGCTGGTAGGCTGTTTAGCCAGTGTCGTGCTGGTCCTTTGAGCTTAAGGTTGATCAAGTCTTGTTAACAAACTCATTCTGAATAACATGGAACCGGAGAAATTTCGAATAACACTAGGTTACCTCAACGGGGATATGCACATCCCCAATAATAAGAATATCATATTTCTTTTTGACAGTAGGAAGAGGAAATTCAAAACCTCCAATAATGATAGTTGGAATTTTTCCAATAGAAATGATGCTATGAACTTGAGGTTGTTTCCTCGGAAAGTGTACCGTATGCTCGTTACCATTAACATGAAAAGTGACATTGCCTTTGTTGCAATCAATAACAGCCCCTACATTATTCAAAAAGGGTCTACCAAGGATAATCAACATACTATCGTCCTTGGGAATATCAAGAATAACAAAGTCCGTTAAGATAGTGACGTTTGCACCCACAACAGGCACATCCTCACAAATACCGACAGGTATAGCAGTTGATTTATTGACCATTTGCAAAGATATTTTAGTAGGTGTCAACTTATTCAATTCAAGTCTACGATATAAAGAGAGAGGCATAACACTAACACCGGCTCCAAGATCACATAAAGCAGTTTTAACATAGTTTCTTTTAATGGAGCATGGTATAGTTGGTACCCCTGGATCTCCTAGTTTCTTAGGTATTCCACCTTTAAAAGTGTAATTAGCAAGCATGGTGGAAATTTCAGCTTCTGGTATCTTTCTTTTATTTGTAATAATATCCTTCATGTATTTAGCATAAGGGTTCATTTTAAGCATATCAGTTAAGCGCATACTTAAGAAGATAGGTCTAATCATTTCAGCAAAGCGCTCAAAATCCTCATCATCCTTTTTCTTGGACAGCTTAGGAGGAAAAGGCATCGGTTTCTGAACCCATGGTTCTCTTTCTTTACCATGCTTCCTAGCAACAAAATCCCTCTTATCATAACGTTGGTTCTTTGATTGTGGGTTATCAAGATCAACAGCAGGTTCTCTACATCATTATTATTTCTAGGTTGAGCATCAACATGAACATTATCATTAACATTATCTCTAGGTTCATGTTCATCACCAGATTGTGTTTCAGCATCAAAAATAGAAATATCATCGGGATTCTCAGGTGTGTCTACCACACGTTCACTAGAAGCATGTAAAGTCCTATCATTTTTCTTTTTCTTCTTTTTAGAAGGACTAGGTGCATCTAAATTATTTCTCGGAGAATCTTGCTCAATTCTCTTAGGGTAGCCTTCAGGATACAAAGGTTCCTAAGTCATTCTACTAGTCTAGTAGCCAATCTAACAGCAAAGTCATGTTTATTATTTAATTCATCGAGCAAATCACTTTGAGCTTTAAGTACTTGTTCTGCTTGAGTGGTAAACATAGAAGCATATTTACTAATGAGTTTAAGTTCACCTTTAACTCTAGCCATTAATCACTCAAGCGTCCACTGATGTAAGCATTACTCTTTAATTCACTACCAACATAAGCATTGAAACTTTCTTGTCTAGCCATAAAGTCGTCAAATTCATCTAAACATTGGCTAGGAAACTTAATAGACGGGATTTCAACTTTATCATATCTATAGAGAGAATTTACCTTTACTACCTGTGTCGGGTTATCAAGGCAATGTGTTTCTTCAATAGGTGGCACATTAAGACCGTGTATTTCTTCAACATGAGGTGAATTCTTAACATCTTCAGCTGTATTACCTTTTTCTTTCATAGATTTCTTTGCCTCTTGCATATCTTCAGGACTGAGAAATAGAACTCCCCTTTTCTTTGGAGTTGGTTTAGGAATTGGCTCAGGAATTGGCTCAATTGGCTCAGGAATTGGCTCAGGAAGATCCCAATTATTTTCATTAGTCAACATATTATTCAATAACAATTCAGTTTGGTCAACTGTTCTTTCCCTGAAAACACAACCAGCACAACTATCCAAGTGGTCCTTGGAAGCATCTGTTAGTCCATTATAAAAGATAAGAAGTATTTCATTTTTCTTAAGAGGATGATCAGGCAAAGCATTAAGTAACCGGAGAAGCCTCCGCCAAGCTTGTGGGAGACTCTCTCCTTCAATTTGCACAAAATTATATATTTCCCTCAAGGCAGCTTGTTTCTTATGAGTAGGAAAATATTTAGCAGAGAAGTAACAAATCATATCCTGGGGACTATGCACACAACCAGGATCAAGAGAATTAAATCAGGTTTTAGCATCACCATTTAATGAGAATGGAAATATCCTAAGGATATAATAATAGCGAGATTTCTCATCATTAGTGAACAGGGTGGCTATATCATTTAACTTAGTAAGATGTGCCACGAGAGTTTCAGATTCATAGCCATAAAAAGGATCAGATTCAACCAAAGAAATTATCTTAGGATCGACAGAGAAATCATAATCCTTATCAGTAACAAAGATAGGTGAAGTAGCAAAATTAGGGTCATATTTCATTCTAGCATTTACAGATTTCTTTTTTAGTTTAACTAATAACTTCTTAAGATTAGATCTATCATTGCAAGAAAGAAAATCTCTAGCAGTTTCTTCATCCATAACATAACCCTCAGGAACAACAAGCAATTCATATTAGGGGCAGAACCTTCATCATCACTATCTTCAATAATATCATCTTCAATAATTTCATTCTCTCTAACCCTAGCAAGTTGTTCATCTAGAAATTCACCTAATGGCAAAGTAGTGTCAAGCACAGAAGTAGTTTCATCATAAGTATCATGCATAGAAGAAGTGGCATCATCAATAACATGCGACATATCAGAATTCATAGCAGTAGCAGGTTTAGGTGTCGCAAGCTTACTCAAAACAGAAGGAGAATCTAGTGCAGAGCTAGATGGCAGTTTCTTACCTCCCCTCGTAGTTGAGGGAAAAATCTTAGTTCTCTCGTCTTTCAAGTTCCTCATAGTGATCAGCAGATATAAATCCCAAGTGACTCAAAGAATAGAGCTATGCTTCCCGGCAACGGCACCAGAAAATAGTCTTGATAACCCACAAGTATAGGGGATCGCAACAGTTTTCGAGGGTAGAGTATTCGACCAAAATTTATTGATTCGACACAAGGGGAGACAAAGAATATTCTCAAGTATTAGTAGTGGTTTGCCAATTAAATGACACCTGGATAACTTAGTATCTGCAGCAAAGTATTTAGTAGCAAATTAGTATGGAAGTAACGGTAACAGTGGTAAAAGTAACGGTAGCAGTTTTGTAGCATTTGTAACAGTAGCAACGGTAAAGTAAATAAGCAAGGCAAAATATGTGAAAAGCTCATAGGCAATGGATCAGTGATGGATAATTATGTTGGATGTGATTCCTCATGTAATAGTTATAACATAGGGTGACACAGAACTAGCTCCAGTTCATCAATGTAATGTAGGCATGTATTCCGAATATAGTCATACGTGCTTATCGAAAAGAACTTGCATGACATCTTTTGTCCTACCCTCCCGTGGCAGCGGGGTCCTAATGGAAACTAAGGGATATTAAGGCCTCCTTTTAATAGAGTACCGTGCCAAAGCATTAACACATAGTGAATACATGAACTCCTCAAACTACTGTCATCACCGAGAAGTATCCCAATTATTGTCACTTCGGGGTTGTCAGATCATAACACATAATAGGTGACTATAGACTTGCAAGACAGGATAAAGAACTCACATATATTCATGAAAACATAATAGGTTCAGATCTGAAATCATGGCACTCGGGCCCTAGTGACAAGCATTAAGCATAGCAAAGTCATAGAAACATCAATCTCAGAACATAGTGGATACTTGATTACATGGTAAATCTCATCCAACCCATCATCGTCTAGCAAGCCTACAATGGAATTACTCACGCATGGCGGTGAGCATCATGAAATTGGTGATGGAGGATGGTTGATGATGACGACGGCAACGAATCCCCCTCTTTGGAGCCCCGAACAGACTCCAGAATAGCCCTCCCGAGAGAGATTAGGGCTTAGCGGCGGCTCCATATCGTAAAACGCGATGAAACTTTCTCTCTGATTTTTTTCTCCGCGAAAGAGAATATATGGAGTTGGAGTTGAGGTCGGTGGACATCCAGGGGGCCCACGAGGCAGGGGCGCGCCCCCACCCTCGTGGATAGGGTGTGGGCCCCCTAGCTTTGATTCTTTCATCAGTATTTTTTATATTTTCTGAAAAGTTTCTTCGTGGATTTTCAGGTAATTCTGAGAATTTTTGTTTTTGCACACAAAAAACACCGTGGTAGTTCTGTTGGAAACTGCGTCAGTCCGGGTTAGTTTCATTCAAATCATGCAAGTTAGAGTCCAAAACAAGGGCAAAAGTGTTTCGAAAAGTATATACGATGGAGACGTATCTGTTATCTGACAGCAGGTAGATGCAGCCATATAAATTTTGTGCGGTGCTACCAAAATTGAGGTTTCTATCCCTTCCCATTATGAGAATTCTTCTTGAAGTTGGTAGAATGTGACTACTTGTTCTTCGCATCAAACTTGCCTTTCCCCTGAGATTTGTCCTTGTTGTTTTGGGGCTGGTTGGGCTGGAAGTTCTTCTCGTGTACTGTTGGGGATATTGCTACTGGGCGTGAACCGGCCTACCTGGGCCGGGTTAACTTCATTAGTATTGTAAAGGTGATTAAGCCAAGTTAGCATATGAAGGCCCAGGGCCTGTAGTCGGTTTAGAACCTGTAGCCGTAAACCGGTTTGATATGTAAACTTGTATTGTAAGTTAGGAATAGAGAGACACCAACCTGGATACGAGTATGAACCGGTGTTGGGACTCTATGGACCGACGGGCGTCACCCGTGTATATAAGGGGACGACCCGGTGGCGGTTCAAGGACAGACAACAACAACTCGAGGACTAGGCGAAGCTTATTTGCTCCCTAGTCATCGAAACCACATCAATCCCATCACAACTAGACGTAGGCTTTTACCTTCATCGAAGGGGCCGAACTAGTATAAACCCTTGTGTCTTTGTGTCCTCTTGAACCCCTTCAAGTTAACCCGTAGCGATGGCTCCACGACTAAGTCCTTTCACAAGGACATCTGCCGTGACAAAACCACGACAGTTGGCGCCCACCGTGGGGCTATCGCACGATGGTTTGATGATCTTGGAGGGCAAATTCGAGGGACTCGAAGGCTATGCTGTGGGCCGGATGACCAAGAGTCGTCGTGGCAAGCTCTACATCGACGATGCAGGATGGGGTCCCGAAGCCGGCTCGATCGAGTATGGGTACCGTGTCCCCTTTGGTGGCATACACGTTTTTATCGGCAAGATTGGTGAGCCTGGGCCTGAGCCGGACATCTGCACCGACCTCGTCGGGACGGCTCAGCGTGCGAGATCTACCCAGGTTAAACCAGCCGTGAAGCGTGCCTTCCTGGGAGTCATCCACGGAGGAGAGCATGAGGACGAGTCAGAATACGGTAGCGAGACCGTCGTCTATTCTGGCGACGAGTCCTCGAACGGGGAGACCGAATCATTGTACCAGTTACAAGACGACCAGATTAGGGGATGTTCCAATGGCGACAGTATTCTGGACCCCCTAATCAGATCAACTGGGTTGGAATATTCATGGCCGGCACGCAGGCGGCGAATCACTCCTCGACCACAGCAGCAATGTTCTCCGGATCAGCAGCAGCAGCGGCAGCAGGGGCAGGAGGCCTTGTGCACCCACCGGTTCAAGTTCTGTCTGACCTGTTTGATGCACTAGCTGTACTTATGGCAGAGGCCAATCCAGCGGATCAGGAGGCCCATGATGCAGAGATTGCAAAGGTGAGAGAGCAGATCGTACAGGCCAAAGTCGACCTGGCAGCGGAGAAGGACATGATGGCCGTAGAACGGGCCGCTTTGGACGCCCAGGCCTATAGGCTCATGCTCGACCAGAACGCATCACATGAGGTCTTGAAGCGGAAGCACAGATCACGCCTGCCATTAGGGTTCGACCCTAGAAATCTCTTTCACACTCCGGAAGCTGGAACGAGTAATCCACCATGGCACCGAGAGGTAAACCGGGTTGAGGCACCAGGGCCAGGAGCGACGGTCCAACCCCGCCTGATGGAACCTCCTCGGAAGAATGTTGTGATCCCTCCGCCGGTCCAGACACCTCCGGGGCATTATTCTAACCCTATGGACAATCTTGTCGCAGTTGCTTCGCGATTAGAAGCTATCCCGATCGAAGGAGACTCACCGCAAGCAATAGAGACACGCCGGGTTAAGGAACTTCTCCGAACCGCTTTGATTCAGCAGGAGGCATGTTCATACAGCCGCGATCAGATTCATTCCACACCTCGTCCAAGCCGGAGCTACAGTAGGCGCATGGATGAACCGGCCGTATCAAGCAATGCGTGGAGCCGTGAAGCGGCCCATGGCAATAACCCGGCAGGTGGTGTTCGCGACGCTCAGGATGTAGTTGACCGGGCCCGGGCACGAAGGGAGGCCGAGTTAGCAGCACAGAACGAGGCGGGTCAGCTTACACCGGTTCGTCCTACCACCTCTGCCAGGCCAGGGGTCGCCTCTAGCCTGGGAGTACCCTGTCTAGTCCCCGCTTTACGCAATGTACGCCTGCCCAAAGAATTCAAAGGTCCGCGCAAGGTGCCGAATTACACCACTGATTTATCTCCAGAAGCGTGGGTAGAGAGTTATGAGATGGCCATGGAGATGCTGGATGTGGATGAGACCGCGTGTGCAAAGTACTTCACCATGATGCTTGAAGGCACGGCCCGAACTTGGTTGAAGAGCCTGCCGCCTAATTCTATCAGTTCATGCGCCCAGTTGCGGACCCGGTTTATCCAAAATTTCAAAGATACGTGCAAGCAACCTAAGTCCATAGTAGACTTGGCGGCTTGTGTTCAGGAGGACGGAGAGTCAACAGCCCATTGGGTACGCCGCGTTTCGGATGTCAAGCACTCGTCTGACAGGATCAATGCTGACTCTGCGATCTTAACCCTGGAGGGCAACTGCCGGTTTAAGCCTCTAAAGTTGAAGTTGGGGCGTATGAAGCGGTTCTGTAATGACATGGGAACTCTCATGGCCGCTTTAGTGAAGTATGTTGATTCTGATAGTACCAAGGATCCCAAGACTGACGATGACGAAGCAGGGAAGGGAAAGAAGAACAGCAACTCCAAGGGGCAACAACACAGATCGGCGGGCCATGGGAACGGAGGCAAGCATAAAGCGGATGGTAGCATGGATTTTCTGGCTAACACTAATGCGCAGGACAAGGGTCAGCGACGCAGAGCTAAAGCGGCGAATCGTAGTGGGGCTCCAAATCCTAACCCGGATCGCTTAAACTATTTGTTGAATCAGCCTTGTCCAAAACACGGGACGAAGGAGGCGCCGGCTAACCACCTTTGGAAGGATTGTTACATTATGCAGGAATTTAAAAACTCTAATGCCTTCCGGTATGACCATGGGTCACGTGGTGGCTCAGGATCCGGTTTCCATGGGCCGAGTCACGATGGAGCTTCCGGTTCAGGTTTTAATCAGGGCAGTCTTAATAACCAGAATAATCAGAGCAGTCAAGGGGGTTACAACCAGCAGCAGCAGCAGCAGCAGCAGTCGGGTTATCAGAGCCATCCAAAACAGTTGAACAATGGGCAGTATCACGTTTTCACAACTAGCTTGGATAAGTGCGACCGGAAACTTCACAAGCGAGCGGTGAACTCTGTTGAACCGGTCGAACCACGTTACTTACGCTGGTCGGAATAGCCTATCGTGTGGAGCAGGGAGGATCACCCACCCCGGGTTGATAATCCGGGCTAGTTGGCATTGGTGGTAGACCCTCAGGTGGGAGGTTATAAATTCACCAAGGTGCTCATGGATGGAGGGAGCAGTATTAACATCCTGTACTATGAGACATTCCGCCGCATGGGGCTAACAGACAAAAATCTCAGACTGTCTAATACGGTGTTCCATGGTGTGGTGCCTGGCAAATCAGCATATCCTGTTGGTAAGATAGCCCTGGAGGTAGCTTTTGGGGATGAGCATGATTCCCGATCTGAAACACTAACCTTTGAGGTGGTGAAAATCCGGAGCCCGTATCACGCCTTATTTGGGAAACCGGCTTATGCCAAATTCATGGCACGGCCTTGTTACATCTATTTACAGCTCAAGATGCCGGGTCTCAAAGGGACAATAACGGTTCATGGGAGCCACAAGATTGCTTTGGAATGTGAGGAAGGTGATGTGGCCTATGCAGAGTCGGTTTGTGCCACGGAGGAGTTGAAATATTATAGGGACAACGTTGATCCGGCGGACATGACCACTTTGAAGAAGCCGACTACGGAGCATGATTCAGATCTGAAGTTCAAATCAGCGGCTGAGACCAAGCTTGTTGACTTCGTGCCCGGCGATTCGTCCAAGGAGTTCACTGTCAGTGCCAACTTGAACCCCAAATAGGAAAGCGCGCTCATCGAGTTCATCCGTGAGAATCGGGACATTTTTGCATGGAAGCCTTCTGACATGCCAGGTGTACCGAGGGAACTCGCTGAGCACACTCTTAATGTTGATCCCAAGTATAAACCGGTAAAGCAGTTTCTCCGCCGGTTTAACGAAGAAAGGTGCAAAGCTATTGGAGAGGAGGTGGCCAGGCTCTTAGCAGCTGGTTTTTTTATTGAAGTGTTCCATCCAGAGTGGCTTGCTAATCCGGTGCTGGTTCTTAAGAAGAATGGCACTTGGCGTATGTGTGTGGATTACACGGATCTTAACAAGGCTTGTCCAGCGGATCCTTTTGCCCTCCCCTGCATTGACCAGATTATTGATGCCACGGCGGGTTGTGAGCATTTGAGTTTTTTGGATGCGTATTCTGGGTATCATCAGATCAAAATGGCGGTTAAGGACCAGGAGAAGACGGCATTTATTACTCCCTTTGGAGCCTTCTGCTATGTATCTATGCCTTTTGGGCTCAAGAGCGCCCAAGCCACTTATCAGCGATGTGTACAGAACTGCCTGTATAAACAGATCGGCCGTAATGTGCATGCCTATGTGGATGATATTGTAGTCAAGTCAAGGCAAAAGGAGACGCTGGTTGATGATTTGAAGGAAACCTTTGACAACTTGCGGGTTTACAAGATGATGCTTAACCCGGCCAAATGTGTCTTTGGTGTTCCGGCAGGCAAGTTACTGGGCTTTCTTGTGTCCAGCAGAGGAATTGAGGCTAATCCGGAGAAGATTATGGCTATCACCTCCCTGGCTAAACCGAAGTGTATCAACGATGTTCAGCGTTTGGCGGGTCGGATTGCCGTGCTAAGCCGGTTTATCAGCCGCCTCGGAGAGAAGGCCATCCCTTTATACCAGATGCTGAGAAAGATAGATCAATTCATCTGGAGTCCGGCTGCTGACGAAGCGTTGGAGGACTTGAAGCGGCAATTAGCCAATCCACCCGTTCTTGCAGCTCCGGTCGACAAGGAGCCGTTATTGCTATACGTAGCGGCCAATGCTCGCGCAGTTAGCGTGGCTATTGTGGTAGAACACAAGGAGGTGGGTAAGGAGTATCCGGTTCAGCAGCCGGTTTACTATATCAGCGAGGTGCTTATTGAATCCAAGCGAAGGTATCCGCATTGGCAGAAGCTGGTATATGGAGTTTTCATGGCAAGCCGGAAGTTGAAGCAGTATTTCCAAGGGCACCCTATCACAATGGTCAGTTCAGCTCCCATGGGCGATATCATACAGAACCGGGAGGCGAATGGCCGGATTGCCAAGTGGGCTATAGAACTTGGGCCGCACGGATTGAAGTACGTACCTCGGACGGCGGTGAAGTCTCAAGCACTCGTTGATTTCATCAATGATTGGACTGAGTTGCAAGCACCAGAGGAGAAGCCGGATCACACATATTGGACTATCCATTTTGATGGATCCAGGCAATTGGAAGGCTCGGGGGCTGGAGTCGTGTTACCTTCCCCACGAGGTGATAAGTTTTGTTATGCTCTCCGCTTAATGTTCCCTTGTACTAATAATGCAGCTGAGTATGAAGCCTTGCTCCATGGTCTCCGGATGGCTAAAGAGATGAATCTAAGTCGGGTTAAGTGCTTCGGTGACTCGGACCTCGTGGCTCAACAGGTGTCTGGCACTTGGGATTCTAAAGACCCACTCATGGCTGCATATCGTCGTGAGGTGGATATTGTTGCAGGTCACTTCAAGGGTTATCAGGTGGATCACGTGGATCGTCGAAAAAATGAAGCAGCGGACGCTTTAAGCCGGTTGGGCTCTCAGCGTAAACCGGTCCTGCCTAATGTCTTTCTTGATGTGTTGCACAACCCGTCGGTCAAGCTCCTGGGTGAAGTAGATTTGGCTATTCCTGATCCGGACGCTCAATTGGTGGCAGCCCTGCATGTTATACCGGATAGGACAGTTCCTTATCTTGCATACATGAACCGGGGAGAGTTGCCAGAGGATGAGACCCTAGCCAGGCAGATAGTCCGGCGATCCAAGTCTATGACCATTGTCAATGGCGAATTGCATCATTGCAGTGTATCAGGGGCGTTTCAACGCTGTGTCTCTCCTGAGGAAGGCTGTGAAATTTTACGCGAAATCCATGAAGGGGATTGTGGTCACCATGCCGGTTCAAAGTCTCTGGTGGCTAAGGCGTTTCGTCACGGGTTCTACTGGTTGACGGCTCATGCTGATGTGGATGACTTGGTTAAACGGTGTGATGGCTGTCAGAAATTTTCACGGCGTGCTCATGTGCCGGCTCAAGAGTTGAGGATGATTCCAATTACTTGGCCGCTTGCAACATGGGGGCTAGATATGGTCGGACCTTTTAAAAGGTCCAAGGATAAGAAAACCCACCTTTTGGTGGCAGTTGACAAATTTACCAAGTGGGTTGAAGCGGAGCCTGTTAGCAAGTGTGATGCAGCTACAGCGGTGCAGTTCATTAAAAAGGTGATTTTCCGGTTTGGCTTTCCACACAGTATCATTACTGACAATGGTACCAATTTGTCCAAGGGTGCTATGAAGGAATTCTGTGAGCGTGTGCACATCCGACTTGACGTATCGTCAGTGGCTCACCCCCAGTCCAATGGGCAGGCAGAACGAGCTAATCAAGAGATCTTGCGAGGCATCAAACCCCGGCTTATGGTTCCATTGCAAAGAACACCGGGTTGTTGGGTTGAAGAGCTACCGTCTGTGCTATGGAGTATCAATACTACGCCCAAACGATCTACAGGATACACGCCGTTTTTCATGGTCTATGGAGCAGAGGCGGTTCTCCCTAGTGATATCCGGCATGATTCGCCTTGTGTGGCGGCTTATGTTGAAGCGGACAATGAGACATCACGGCAAGATGCTTTGGACTTATTGGATGAGGAGCGTGACATAGCAGCTGCCCGCTCGGCGATTTACCAACAGGATCTTCGTCGCTATCACAGTCGCCGGGTCAGAACCAGAGCTTTTCAAGAAGGAGATTTGGTGCTTCGACTCATCCAAGACCAGACGGATATGCACAAGTTATCCCCACCTTGGGAGGGACCTTTCGTGGTCAGCAAGAATCTGCACAATGGGTCGTACTATCTGATTGATATTCGAGAGCATAAAGACTCACGCACATCAGAGGAGGAGACCAACAGGCCGTGGAACATAGCTCATCTTCGGCCTTACTACACTTGAGCCATTGGCTCTATCTATGTACATATTATGACAGTGTATATATTATCGTTGATATAATAAAATCGGAGCCTCAGCTAAAGTGGGGTCTCTGTTCTTTCATATCATGTGTGGTTACATGGAGTTGTGCTGTCTTAAAGCGGCCTCCGGTTTACCCCTTGAAATTTGCTTTTTCAAAAAAAAACTTTGTAATATCACGGGGGCTTGGTCGTGTCCGAACCAATGCAACACCTCTTGATAGGCGAAAGCCACCAGATCACTTGGGGACATGGTCAAGTCTGAACCAGTCACGCTTCTTGATCGGCCTATGGCCACAGAATCACTTGGGGGCTTGGTCGAACCCGAACCATTTCCATGCCTTTTGATCGGCTAAATGCCACGGTTTCATTTGGGGACTTGGCTGACTTGAACCATGGCCACACCTATTGGGGGCGCGGTCCTGTCCGACCATGGTTACACCATCTGATCAGCTCAGTAAAGCATGATTTTGCAAACGGTTTTATCATTGCCTTTGCTTCCATATTTCATTTATGACTATTCTTTGATTTTTGTTGTGTTTTTCTTTAAACCGACAACAATTTTTAACCGGTTCAGCTGACGGAATTCGGTTAATTTTTATTCCGGAGCCAATGTGCCCGGTTTAACCTTCCTGTTAACATCATGGAGTAGCAGGGGGGCTTACAATGACCCAACACGGTTTACATGGTAAGACAGCATTTTAAAACACGGGAGTTGTTTTTCCCTTTTACGGTAATGGTTTATACAACCTCCGTTTCAAGCCTGGCTAAGCCAACTTCATGCCCAGCGATGGCAGGTATTTTGAATCCCATATTTGATTATATGTCTTAATTACATTGACTATTTATATATATAAAGGTCATAAACCGGTTGGCGGTATAACCACCATCGCAGTTCAAGATTTTATGATTGCAGGAAATATAAATTAAGGATTTCAAGCAAAAGCATCAGCACTTATGCATGAAGGCAGATTTATAAAGCAAAAGTATTGGCTACTCTATTACAAGGCAACGCGGTGCCCAAATAAGATTATTGTTCTTCTGACGGATCATAATAAAGTAGCTGCTTAAACCGGCTTCCGGTTCATGCCTGCTCATCGCCCCGGTCTGATGGTTGTGGGTCGTCCCGTGCCGCTTCAGCTTCATCATCTCTATCCATTGGCTGGAAATCAACAGTGGTCCAGTCGATTCCCATTAAACCTTGAAAGACATCCTCTTCATGGATCAGAGAAGACGGTTCAATATCAAGAGCATAAGTATGCTTACGGATTGGAGGAATCAGATTCTCCGCTTCAGGAATTGGTGCAGCCACTTGCTTGTTCTGATCATTGTACTGAGCTTGATAATGCGACAAGTCTGCCTCTTCAGCCAATTGGCAAGCCAGAGGGCGCACTATACGGTTTATCGTCCTCAGATCATCTTCATTGAATTCTGAACCATCTTCCTTCAAACTGGGATAGCCTTGAGCTGCCTCAACAGGATCGAAATTCGGCACCCATGCTTTTGCCCGGATCAAGGCATTAATGGCTCCGGTTCGAGCAGCAGATTTTTTCAGTTCTTCAATCCGAGCAGGAAGCATTGACAACCTCTTCAGAGTATCTTGAATTAAAGTGGGTGTCGGATTGTTCTGAGATGCAGTGGTGATGATCCGCTGTGCTCCAGTATACAGCTGTTCAATTAAGGTGTAGGCAGCCTTCAACTTCTTCCGAATATCTGACCCTAAGTGACCAATGCGTGTACCTGCACCATTACAGGAAATATCATAAACCGGATCTATTATAAGAAGGCCAAAGTTATCAAAGAACCCAAAAGGAACTTACCAAAGATAGCAGCGGTCATGGCATGCACTTGCCGCTTTACGGCGGTCAGCTCATCTACCACCGGTTTAAGGGCAGCTTCAGCGTTTTCAGCTCTTTTTATTAAAGCGGCCTTCTCAGTGGCCCAATCGGCCCGCTCCTTCTTGAAGCCTTCCTTCAGCTATTTTATGATGCTCAAAGTGCTAGTTAATTCTTCCCTTGCTTTGACTGTTTCGGCTTGTTGTGTTTTCAAAGTTTCCTGCAGATCAATAATCTGGTTCTCTTTGGTCCTCACTTCAGCCTGCATAAAGACAGTGTTTTGCTTCAAACAAACGGTACAAGAATTTTAAGTACCAATCACATAACAAGTTATGTGCTTGATACTTGGGGGCTAATGCATATTTGATCTTCATCTATTACTAAATCGCAAAGTCCCCAGCTCAATACAAGTATTCAGCTTGGCACTTGGGGGCTAATGGCTATTTGCTCAATTATGTTCTGATATTAGAATCTCTATTGGAGTCCCGGTTAAACTATATTAAGTTGAACCGGCCCTTGGGGACTACAACGATGGATTTCAAAGTATTGAGGATTATATTAAAGCTCCAGCTCGAAGAAAGTTACAAACCGGCCCTTGGGGGCTAGGAGAATTAATAGAGTTGCAGTAATTAAAGAAAGAAGGAGCACAATGAAGTTACCTCAAGTTTTTCCTTCATCATCTTTACCAGACCAGCTTCATAATCACGACTAGTATATAGCCGGTTCAAGTAACCAGAATGAAGGTCCTGGGCATTCAGAGTAGTGTACGTCGTCAGATCAACATCCCATTTGCCTTTGTTCATGGCAGAAAATTCTTCTTTGGCAGTATGCTTTGCTAAAGCGACAGGATTCCCTGGTTCAAAGCGACCTACACCGGTAATTACAACGTCATCATCCTTGGACTCGCCGGTTTGCACTGGCGCTATCGGTTTATCGGCAGGTTTGGAAGGACTGCAGGATTTTTCAATCCGGATGGGGCTGGCAGTCTGGTCAACATGGTCTGAAGTGTTAATAGACCTATTCTCAGTAATAGCATCATCTTGCAAGGGAGGATCATTGGGAACATCCTCATGAACGAACGCTTCAAGATCTGGTGCTTTATCTTGATCAGGGGCAGCATCCTCCTCGGCCGCTTTATCTAGGCGGGCTTTCTTGCTCGGTTTAGGCTTAGCCCTGAAAGAGAAACAAAGAGTCAAGGAACACCATAAGTTATAACACAGTATACCAGAAGCATGTGTTCAACCTAGCTTACCCAAGAACCGTTTTTAGTGGTGGCAGCTGAGTGGCCGATGATTCACCAGAGGATGAATGAGAAGTAACCTGATAATCGGAGTCGAACGGATTAAGAGGTTGACGGATGAAACCCGCTTTAGGATAGAAATTAATAAGAAGGTTGGAGACCTCTGAGCGGCGTTTACAAACCAGACTGTTCGGTAAACCGGCAGAGGTAACTACCTGGCCACTGTGCCGGGTTGTGCGGCGAGCTTCATGTTGCTGAGTCTTCATAAGAAATTTGGGATCCAAGTAAGCAAGAGGATGAGAAAATTTAACTTTCCGGTTTGCCTGGCGAAGTTTAGGCAAAGGCAAAGGATCTGAATCGGAAGAGAGTATAGTTACCTCAGCGACATCAGCATTACTGGCTTCAGCATCGTCCTGACAAGTATCATCATCAATAAGGCGTGTAAAAAGTAAGCCTAGTGAATCGAGTTCTACCTCAAGGTCCGAGTTACCCACATCATCGTCAGCAGCCGGATCAGATGAAGCGGTGGTCTTCCTTTTTTGAGCTGGCTTCTTGACAACCTTAGTCTTTGGCCGGGTTGATCTTTCCGTTTTCTCTGGTTTTTCTTGTGGAAGTTTCTTGCTCCAAAACGGATTATCACCCAGATTAGGCAGCAATTGATGTTATATAGAAATAGCAATGACAGGTTCAGTAAAAAATACAATCAAGATCTTACAGCTGGCGGTTTGTTGGTAGTACAGAAGGGGTGCAGGCCAGTTCGAGCGTAGAGGTGTTCTGGTTCATTCAACATTTTCTTCACAGCCTCTGTGACTTTGTCATCTGAGAGCTGGATGTTAGTATGTCGGAGTGGGTCATCAACACTACCAGTATACTTGCACATTAAACCAGAGCGCCGGTAGAGAGGCAGTATGCTCCATGATATCCAACAGCGTGCGAGATCTACTCCTGTTAAACCGTTGGCCATGAAGGGTCGGAGCTTGGATAGTTGCGGAGTGTATTTACTTCTCTCCTTGGCACTTAACCTTTGTGGGAAGGGGTGTGTATTGCTGAGCCGCTCCGGACGAAAGCCAGGCAAAGGATTTTCATCATCAGGGGAGGTATCTTTGCAGTAAAACCATGTTGAATTCCACTCCTTGGGGTGACTGTGTAGTTTGGCATGGGGATAAGTGATCTCTTTCCTTTTCTGAATTGCCATACCACCCAATTCGGTATTGGGACCATCAGTGAATTCTGTGCGGCGGTTTAGGTGGAAACGGTCTCTGAACAATTCAACTGAGGGTTCCTCTTGAAGGTATACCTCACAGAGCACTTGGAAGTGACATAGGTTGGTAACATAATTGGGGCCAGTGTCTTGCGGGCGGAGTTGAAAGTTGGCTAACACATCCCAGTAAAATTTAGAACCGGGTGGCTTGAAGCCCCGGGCTAAATGGTCTGCAAAGATCACAACCTCTCCCTCTTGAGGTGTGGGAGGACATTCATTACCAGGGACCCTCCAGTGGATAGTATCTTTGCTGTCTAAAGCGCCGATCAAGACTAAATTATCCAACTGAGTTTCTATGACGCGAGAAGGAACCCAGTTGCACTCATATACTTGTTTGGCCATGGTGAGATCTGCAAAAAATAGGTGATTCCGGTTCAAGAATATGTTGGATAAAAAGAAGGCGCTGGTATGAAAAATGTTAAACCGGAGGCAGTACATTTAAATCGGATTTCTATGAGGAGGCATAATATGACTAAAGAATTCTGGCGGTTCAACAAGGGGACTAATGGTATATGCCGGTTTATTAACTTTTTCTATATTAAGTTAAGCCGCCAGATATAAACATTGAAGGTGATTGAGGTTGTGTAAGTGCACAGAAACATGTTTCACATAATCTTTCTATAATAATGGATCTACAGCCAGTTCAAAAAAAAGGGAAAAATGTCTACAAGCTTGAAGCAGAACAGTATGGGTTCAAGAAGCAGGAAGATTGATGAGATCTATGGATTTGAGTATGAATCTACAGACTGATATTAAAAGGCCGCCAATAATCACAGTAGGGTTTCAAAAGACCTATTCAGAGTCTCGGCATGAGTATGAACAGTACGCAAGAACAGCTGCAGGAACATGAAACCCTAGAACAGATCTAGATCCATAGAAACAGAGAACTTACTGGAGTTCAGGGAGATGCGGAAGGGCGCCGCGGTTCTCTGGTACGGTCAGGGTGATGCAGCGGCCCAAGATGGTGCAGAGGTCAAGGACGGAGGCGGAGCTTCGAGGTCGGCGACGTGAGGAAGACGAAGAGAAAGAAACGAAGGGGAGAAAAGGAAATGACCCTTCGGTCCTATTTATAAAGCAAAGGACGTGTGTCAGGCGCGCGAATCCAGGAGCCACAAATTTTGGAAGTGGAGTTGTTGCCTTGATTATCGCAGATCTATTTATAAAAGAAGGTGTCATAAATGTTAACCTCATGATGACATCATACCGGTTTACAGCAACCAGAGATGATGACGATACAGCGGTTCACCAATTACCAGAGATGATGACGACACGGCGGTTCACCAATTACCAGAAGATGTTGAAGACAAAGATTTTGTGAAGGATTGACATGAACCAGTTCAAACCAATCTGGGGCCTAATGTTGGGGATATTGCTACTGGGCGTGAACCGGCCTACCTGGGCCGGGTCAACTTCATTAGTAGTGTAAAGGTGGTTAAGCCAAGTTAGCAGATGAAGGCCCAGGGCCTGTAGTCGGTTTAGAACCTGTAGCCGTAAACCAGTTTGATATGTAAACTTGTATTGTAAGTTAGGAATAGAGAGAGACCAACCCGGATACGAGTATGAACCGGTGTTGGGACTCTATGGACCGACGGGCGTCACCCGTGTATATAAGGGGACGACCCGGTGGCGGTTCAAGGACAGACAACAACAACTCGAGGCCTAGGCGAAGCTTATTTGCTCCCTAGTCATTGAAACCACATCAATCCCATCACAACTAGACATAGGCTTTTACCTTCATCGAAGGGGCCGAACTAGTATAAACCCTTGTGTCTTTGTGTCCGCTTTAACCCCTTCAAGTTAACCCGTAGCGATGGCTCCACGACTAAGTCCTTTCACAAGGACATCTGCCGTGACAAAACCACGACATGTACCATGTGGGCACTAGACGCTCCCTCATTGACCCGAGCATGTGTGTCCTTTGCTCTCGCCTTCTCCTCAAAATCAAGAGTGCCAATGAGATCCAAAACAGAAAACTCATGTCTCTTATTTTTCAGAGAAGTAGCAAAATCGTTCCATGAAGGTGGAAGCTTGGCAATGATGGTCCCATTAACAAATTTGTCCGGCAACACACACTTAAAGTACTCAAGTTCCATAGAGAGTGATTGTATCTCATGAGTCTGCTGAACAACAGAGTGCTCATCAGTTATCTTGTAGTCACAGACTTGCTCCAAGACGTACAACTAGTTGCCAACGCCCGAGGCCCCAAATGTGGCCTCGAGCGCATCCCACATGTCTTTGCTGTTGTCAAACGACATACATGAATCCACAATGTAATCATCAAGAACACTTAGCACGGAGGCTTTTGAAGAGGGTATCCATGTTCTCAAAAGCTTCCTGCTGTGTAGGATTGAGATCGCCCTCAGGCTTTCCCTTAGTGGCGTCATAGTAGTACATGACCTGAAACCAATATACTCCTCTTGTGCGCCACCTTTTATATTGAAACCCCTTAAGTAGTAGGCGGCTTCAAAAGCGCAGCAAAACCACTCGGAGTAAATTGCCTATAATCAGGTTTTCGGATTAGATTTTTGAATACATGAGCAAATTACTATGAGATTTCATCCGAATCAGCAGTAAATATATCATGGCGACAATTGCAAAGATCAAAGTAATGATGCAGAGTAAACCAGGAGGACAGAATCACATACTGTACAGTGGGAGCAGAACTGTTGTGGTTGATGTTGTCACTCATGTCGTCGTTGAATAGGTTACCGAGGTCGGGGAAGAAGGCTGTCGTTGATGAAGTCATCGCTGGCAGCAGTCACAGGAGTGTGCTCCCAAAAAACCTGATCGCCCCTCTCCCATACAGGATCACCAAAGGCGGGGTTCGGAGGACTGATGTACCTTCTCGCGTGCACGCCAGAAGGAGGGCTAGAGAAGAATTGCGTGGCGGCGGTAAGATCTGGAACGGTGCGAAACCATATGATACAGCAGCAGCTAGGGTACAGCATGTTAGGTCGGTCGTGCGAGTAAGACCAAGTATAATAGTAGGCCTTTGGCCCCCAAACCCCACATCCAAGTCAATAATAGCCCCACCAAGGTTTGTCTAAAAAAACTAAGTAATCAATGCATCCGTTAATTATTAGTTAATGACTTAAAATAAATTTTCTGACCAACAAAAATATAGACCAAGTGGATAGCTTTTTCCTTAGACAAGCTCATTCCTGAAGAGCGCGCGTGTAGGTTTCCTATTATCATGCTCATGCGAATGATAGAATACATGACATTATAAAGTGGTGCAACTCACACCCACCTAGCAGTATGGGACTAAACTTTAGTCCTACTCACATCACACTTAGAGCATGGTTAATAGTATAGCCAACATTCGGCTATATGAAGTTGACACATCATCTAGAACCAACCTAATAGACTGCTAGTACAATAGTTAGTCCCTTTAGTATAATATACTATATCATTAATAATGGCCCCACCTTTTGTCTCACAAAGTATGTTGGGGCTCCTGCTACCACCGGCTACAAGTTTCCAACCCGCTTCTCTTCTCTATCCTTCAACTAAGTACAAATACTATATTTAAATCCTTATAGCCTGCTTATGTCATCTAATTGTAGTACTTGCTCTAAAGTTACTCTCCACTATGTAGTTTGAAATGTTGGGCGTGCAGAGGGTGGTGCCCTTGGTTGGCGTGCCACTTCGACGGCGGAAGTAGTGAGAGGTCGCATCGCCCTGACTTGCCATAAATGTGGAGCGGCGGGCTCAGCTGGCACTGGGAGGGAAGCGCGCGCGGGAGGGGGGATGGGTTTTTGTTGGGCCAAGAAGGTGAGAAGCCAACTTGGGATCGGTCCGGACAGGGAAATATCATGTGCTCCCATACTCACTAGTAGTTTCATGCATATGACACTAGTCTATGTTACTACTCCCTCCTTTCCGGTTTATAGAGATGTTTAGAGTAACATAGTAATAAGTTACAGTATAAGTTACTCCCCACTATGACCAACCTTGGCCTCTCCCAGTGCTCCACCATGTATAGCTTCTAAGCCTGCCACGTAGGCATAAAATATGATGTGGCAAGTTAATTAAGAAGAGAGAGACTAGTTTGGTGACCGCAGGAAGAAACAGTGTGAAAGACAATTTTGATTCCATAGCTAATTAAATGAAGCAAGCTTAGCAACAACAAACTAAGCACCTGTGCATTGGATACTTGAGTTGCTAAGCCATTTAATGCACTTAGCACCTCATCTAAGAACATCTAAGCACTTAGCACCCCCTTGACCTTGGACCTCGATGGTGTATGTCACCTTGTGTCCAGATCTGAGATGCCACGTGTACCAGATGAATGACTCCAAGCTCGACCACCGTGATGCAAGATGTGCGAGCCGAGGGACATTGTTGGAGACACCCCCCCTCAGACTAGCCACAATGGCAGTAACATAGACTAGTAAAATGCTCATGTTACTAGTCTATGTTACTACTACCTCCGTCCTAGTTTATACATCCCCTTTGTAGTTTGTGCCAAATTTTGCCTAAAGATTTAACTAAAAAAATGTTAATACATGTCAAGAAAAATTATCTCATTGGATTCGTATTTGAACATAGTCACTAGTAGAAAACAGGGCTTTCGTCCAGGCCAGTTTAGCCCATTAGTCCCGGTTCAATCCAGAACCGGGACCAATGGAGCTATTTGCCCCGGTTCGTGAGCCCAGGGGGCCGGCCGGGCCACGTGGGCCATTGGTCCCGGTTCGTCCGGATCTTTTGGTCCCGGTTGGTGGGACGAACCGGGACCAATGGTCCTGGCTCCTGGCCCACCACTATTGGTCCCGGTTGGTGGCATGAACCGGGACCAAAGGGTTACCTTTAGTCCCGGTTCATGCCACCAACCGGGACTAAAGGGTTGGCCCTCGTTGCACCCAGCTTTTAGTCCCACCTCGCCAACAGAAGGGCGCCCACACCTGTTTATAAGCCCGTCCCTCTCTGTGTTGTTGATCTCCTCTCAAAGTGAAAATAGATGCACCTATAGAGGAAATTGTACCTAAATTTATAAATAGAAATTGATTATGAATTTATGTTTAATTTTCTCTATAAGTGCATCTATGTTCACTAACAGAGAAGTTTTTATTTTTTGTGACCTAAAAGAAAAAAGAAATCACCAAAAAACTGTAAGTATTTATTTCTAAGTAGAACTGAAAAAATAATGGCACTAGTAAAGTTAATCACAAACTTCAAATTCACACAAATTTCAAAGAATTCAATTTAACTATTCACACAAATTTCAAAGAATTAAAAAATAAAGCAAAAAACCAAAAGAAAATAATTAATGCAGAAAACAAAACAAAAAAACTGGAAAAAAACTAAAAATAGCAACAATAAGTATTTTATTGTAGTAGAAACGAAATA
>NC_057795.1:132244195-132244779 GCF_018294505.1 Triticum aestivum | reverse complement strand
ATTGTCGACATCGTCGCGGGCGCCCGCCCCCACTGCCGCCCCTGCCTCGACGCCGCCCCTCCTCCCCGTTCGGTCCGGCTCCGGCGTCCCCCTTTCCTCCCTATCCCCTCGATCCTCTTCATATAATTTTTTTTCATATAATTTTTTTTCATATGCATATGTTGAAAAGAAAAATGTATGTATGTATATGTATGTATGTATGTTCATATGAAAGAAAAATGTATGTATGTATATCTGTTTATATGTCTTTTTTTAAAAAATTTTTGTTTTTTGCATTTTTATAAAAATGTATATATGTTCTCTGTGTGTATATATGTTTTATGTTCATAGATTTTTATTTGAACATTATTTAGAAAAAACAAGCAATACAAGAAGAAGAAAAAGAATGAGAGGAAAAAGGAAAAAAGAAGAGGAAGAAAGGAGAAGAAGAGGGGATAGGAAGAAGAGGAGAAATAAATAAGAAGAAGAAAAAAGAAGAAAAAGAAGAGGAGAAGAAGAAAAGAATAGAGGAGAAGAAGAAAAAATAGAAATTTTTTTCTATTTTTTCTTCTTCTCCTCTATTCTTTTCTTCTTCTCCTCTTTTT
>NC_057795.1:132227418-132244002 GCF_018294505.1 Triticum aestivum | reverse complement strand
TCTTCTTCTTCTTCCTTCTTCCTTCTTCCTCTTTTCTTCCTTTTCCTTATTTTCCTTTCTCGAGGGATAAGAAGAAAAGAAGAGGAGAAGAAGAAAGAAAGGAATAGAGGAGAAAGAAGAAACTTTGACACGAGGGGGGGGGTACCGATACCCCCTCCCCGATAACATTATTTTCCCATGTATACGTATGTTGCGTCGTTGTCGATATAACGAGGGTGTCGAGGATCGCCGAGGGGTCGAGGGTCGGGGGTCGTTAAGGGGTCAAGGGTCGAAGGTTTCAGGGTCGAGGGTTCCTATAGTGTCAAAGTATTGAACAAATCCAATAGCTTGTGGGCGTCGATGCCCACGTCGATGCCCACGTCACTTGTGGGACATAGATGTACTGTTCAACGCCGACCCCCTCCCGATAGCTTCAACACGTGGGGGGGGGGTCGATATTACCCCCTCCTAGCTTGAAGCGTTCTCGAGGTCACCCCCTAACCCTTGAAGCATTGTCGAGGCCACCCCAAACCCTAGACGAGTCCTTATTGTGATTAGCTAGCTAGTTCTACATTTGCCACTAATATATCCATATCTGTCATTTTTGAATAATAATTGCCATGTTGTAAATATTTGTAGAAACTATGGACACCCCCCGAGACGAAGCACAAGAAGCGTTGTTGAGGGACATAATCGCAGAAGGAAGTGATGCCCTCTCGATGTTTCTCAACGACAACGATGGTCTGGAAGGAGAGGGTGAAGAAGCAGCTGGCCCTCTCCTCATTGATTTACATGGCTCCGATGACCCAATGCCGGTGCAAGAAGGAGAGGGTGAAGAAGTAGACTGTGAGGACGGCTCCGGTGATCACCAAACCGAGTCCGGCCAGGTATATATATTAGTTAAGCCTGTGCTGACTAGCTAATTGATGCATTCATTGTTTTGGTATGTACACATATTAATTAACTCTCGTCTTTGTTCTTTTTTCTAGCCCTCCGGATCGAGCACAACTTCGGTAAAGAGACGAGGCCCGAAGAAAAAGTTGAGCTCGGATGAAAAGTTTGAGATCATACAAATTGCGCGCGACGGCCAACCGATTGAACCCTACGGGACAAAGAAGGCATTTGTTGCTCAGTGTGGGGTTCTGGTTAGGGACAAGATCCTGATCAGCATCCAGCAATGGTATAAGCCTAAGAACGAAGACCCTGAGGTGTCTTATGTCAATGAGATGCAGAAAGAGAATCTTTGGACTGAGCTGAAGTCAAATTTCACCCTACCGCCGGAGGATGATTTGGAGAAGCCAGTTATAGAGCCATTAATCAAGTCTTTTGCTCTGAGGAAGATGGCAGACCTATTCAGGAATTGGAAGAAAGACCTCAATAGGTATGTCGAAAAAAATGAGACACCAGAATTCATTGGCAAATATGAGAAGATCAGAGATGACTGGCCCGCATTTGTGGCCCACAAGACATCGGAAAAGAGTAAAAAAATGTCGGCGACAAACAAGAGAAATGCTGAGAAGAAGAAGCTTCACCATCGCACGGGGTCAGGTGGCTACCTCGTAGCCCAGCCTAAGTGGGCCAAGGCTGAGAATGATCTGCTTGATAAAGGGATCGAACCAGAGACAATGAACTGGCCAGAACGTTGCCGGACTTGGTTCTTTGGGGTCGGCGGATCCTTGGACCCTATAACAGGGAAGTGCATTTGGACGGAGGAACAATTGGACATACCAGTCAAGAAGCTTCAGCAATATATCGAAGCAGCGCAGCAAGGGACGTTCGTTCCAGACAGGGAGAAGGACGAGCTCACAATGGCCCTCGGCAATCCTGAGCACCCTGGACGGACACGAGGCACGCCAGGCTCTGTTTCGTGGAAGGCTGGATTTCCGGACGCAGGGGGTTACAAAACCCACGAGAGGAGGAAGAAACTGGAGCAGAGCCAACTGCAGTCGCTGCACGAAAGGGTAATGGGGCTAGAGGAACGAGAAGCAGATCGCAGCAAACGACCTGCCGAAGCTTCCCCCGAAGCTACCCCACCATCTCAGCGGAAAAGCAGCGTGGCTTCCACCGAGCTGCTTCAGCCAGAGCATGCCTTGACGGCTCCTGCCAGCTATCCCGTGGATGCTATCACGGATGCTGAAAATTGCCACCTTATGGCGCAATGGAGCAATTTGAAGGTCAAGGCGGCTGTTGGCTCTGTTTATCCTACTAAACCAGACTCAACTTTTCACTGCCGGCCGATTCCAGAAGGATATGCTAAGGTGATGGTCGATGAAATAACGGAGGGATTTGAGGACCTCCGGCTTGACCACCCTACCGGTGAAGGGGAGTATCGGCTGGGTTCTGCTCTGAAGACTCCATGCCTATGGCGGAAGGATCTCATCAACCTTCCGAACTGGACGCCTCCGCCTCATCCTCCTCCTCCGGCGAGTCAGGGCACTCCGCCTCCTCCACCGGCGAGTGACGATCAGGGCACTCGGCCCGCTCCTCCTCCGGCGCGTGGTGGCACTCCGCCTCCTTCTCCGCCTGCGCCAGCGCGCCTGAGCAGCCAGCCTCCTCCTTCTCCGCCTCATCAGCAAGGGCGGAAGAGACCCGCCGCCGCTCCGGCTTCTACGGCGCGTCGCAGTCCTTCTCCTCCACCTCGTAAGCAAGGAAAGAAGACATCCGCTCCGTCTACTCTGCCGGCGTCTAGCAGTACAGCCAAAGGCGGGAGGAGATACAGATTCGGTCCTTCTCTGAAGACTCCAGAGAAGTTACCGTACGAGAGGAGCGAGGAGGAAAACGCGAAGATCGCGCAGACCGACGTGGATGACTAGTTTCAAGGGTTGAAAGCAAAGAGACATCCACCTCCGGAGGAGAAGGTAGATCCGGTGAAAGGGAAGCGCACTCTGGCTGCCCTGACAAAACCACCCAAGTCTCCGCCGACAGGCAACTATGAGCGCATTATTGGAAAGGCATTTGCCGAAGCAGAGAGGTTGGGAAGTACTAAAAGTGATCAAAGGATGAAAGAACGACGAGCTGGGAAACAAATTGCCCAGCTCGGCGAACAAGCGAAGCAATCGTGCCCCCCGCTCAAGGTGCTTGCTAGCGACATCGTCGATCCGAGGATGGTGCCCGGTTATGGCAATCCTGCAAATTACCTGCCCGACGATGTACATTATGATATCATGGAGGTGCAGATACAAAGATACGAGTATGGGAAGCCTCTCGTCAAAGATGAAAGTTCTCTATCAACGATGATGCGAAGATTGCATGATTGGTACATGAAAACCTGCAAAGAGTCTGAGGGGAGGAATACTTTGTATATGAGAGTTAAAAAGGAGCATGACCTCCTTGGAATTGAACTGTTGCCTATTCTATTTGAGGAGTTCTATCAGTTTTTCAATCAATTGGCCATCGATAAAGCAACGGTCACCTCCTACTATCTGTAAGTAGTACTACTTCCGTCATTAAGTCTCTCTATATAACTCAGCCCTTTCATTTGCATTTATTTATAATTATCCTCACTATATTATGCAGATTGAAGATCGCCGAATTGAAGAAAAGACAAGTTGGAGATATTGGGTTCATTTACACGTATCTCATAGATGCAACTGAGGTTCAATATCATGCCCAAGAAACCGAGGCCAACTTGCTACGATCGTTGGAAATAAATGAACACAAAGATATAATACTCTTTCCTTACAGCTTCAAGTGAGTGTTACTGTCTTGTGGCATATTCGGTTTCCTTATTAGTCCAGGTTATAGTAATGTAATATTGATGAGTTATGCATGTGTGCGCAGCTACCACTATATTCTCCTAGAGATTAAGCTTGAGAAGGGAGTAGTAACTGTCTTAGACTCCAAGCGAAAAGATCCGAAGGAGTATGCGGACATGACTGAAATGCTCGAGAAGTAAGTTAAATCGATCATTATCCACCATATCAGCAACTTAATTTGTTCATTTCTGATATCAAGTAATTGTTTTCTTTGTATGGCAGAGCTTGGAGAAAATTCACCAAAAAAGCTCCGGGACTACCGAAGAAGCTGTAATTTAGGCACCCGAAAGTAAGTACTATATAGTAGCATATTCCAGGCATCTCCTAGTGATTCAAGCGCTAGTTTCATCAATACCATTTAGCATGCTTGCTAATTATCAGTTTGATTGACCTCTATTTCTTGTAAAGTGGTTGTGGCAGGAACAAGGGAATGATTTCTGTGGATACTACATTTGCGAGTCCATCCGCCACACGACCTATGAGCGGGGCTACTCCGACAAACAATATGAAGTGCGTAAATAACAATATTCACAATTTTATTTTATTACCATCATTTGTGTTGAGTTTCATTCATTCATATATATATACATATTGACCCCCTTCTTAAAATTAGATGTTTCGGATGCGGGATGAACTCCTAGCACCAGATCGCATGCGAGCAATTCAAGAGGAATTGGCAGCATTCTTTCTTGACCACGTGATCGCTGAAGACGGAGAATACTATGTGGACCACGCGTCCGTATTTTAGGAGATTATATATTTGTAAAAGATAATTATTGTATATATGTAGCCGGTAGTGTCGGATAGATATACGAGAACTTGTTTGTTCGACCAATCTCTCGGAGAAGGAGAGGTGGTCGATATCACTTCTCTCTGTATGCATATATGTGCATGACGATCTTCTGTTTGCTTACTAGCTAGCTAGTGTGTCTAGCTAGTCCTCTCTATACGTATGTATGTATGGTACGTAGCGTCGACCAAGCACGGACAAAAGAGAGGACACTTCTCTCTATTAATTAGCTAGCTATAGCACAATATATGAAACACCTAAATTAACCCCCCAAAACCCCCCAAACCCCCCCCCTTTCAAAAAAAACAAAAACCACAGCCACATAAACGCTGACGCGTGGATGCCTATTGGTCCCGGTTGGTGCCACCAACCGGGACCAAAGGCCCTCCTGCCTGGGCTCAGGGGACAGGCCACGTGGAGGCCCTTCTGTCCCGGTTCTGGATTGAATCGGGACTAAAGGGGGGAGGCATTAGTACCAACCCTTTAGTCCCGGTTCACCAACCGGGACTAAAGGCCCTTACCAACCGGGACAATAGGCCCTTTTTCTACTAGTGAGTTTTCAAAAATATAATGTTCGGTGACATGCGTGAAAATTTTGTTAGTTTAATCTATGGTCAAATTTTGGCACGAAATACAATGGGGACCAATAAACCCGGACGGAGGTAGTACCTCTATAGTAACATACCTGTGGTAACATGCAACACTTCATTTATTAGGCTATAGACACATCTTGCCTTGATATGTGTGATGTTACTACTTTCCTCTCTTTCTTCATTTATTTCTTGCCACATCATCTACTTTATATAGACATGTGTGATGTTACTACCTATGTTACTCCCGCTGTGGGTAGTCTCATAATTTTCCTCGTCATCATCTTAGTCCTAGAAGATATCACTCACATCATCATTAGGCATGCAGCCTCCTTGATAGACAATGTGCGTAGAAGGAGTAGAGGCGACTGGGGACGCTCCACGCTGTGGGCACTCCGTACGTGCTCGTGTGCGTGCAGCGTGCGTGTTTTTTCATCGGTGCTAGCTCTAAGGCCGAGGATGCGGTCGTCTTTGTCTCCGACTAGTCGTTGAGCAACGACGGCAAAGAGGTGCTGCAAGAGATGCGTAGGCGCTATCGTGTGCGAGCAGATGGCGCACGCCTCCGTACAGCAAAGTGTGTGCGCATGTATGTGTTATTCACGTGCATTCTGCGTCCGAGTGTGTGTGCATGCGTTGGATAGGATGGAGTTACTGCGTTGGCGTGTGTACATGCGTGGCTGCATGCGTCCTATACATGTGCGGCTTGTTGCATGGTTATCAATATAAACTATAAAACATCTTCAACTTAGCATCATGATGTATCGTCTCTAGTGGTTAGCGAAGAGTTCATGTTCTTTTATTTGTTTATAGGTGGGCAGGTGGCAAAAAATAGGGAAAGCGCACAAGGTTCCTTGTAGATGCTCCACCAAGAGGTTCCTTGCTCCTTCTCGGTCGTCGAGAATCTATGCTCTTCAACTCTGTTTTTTTACGTGAGCTTTGTTCATCCTTTTGCCAACACACGAGACATCTAGCATCAAGGTGCACGTGTCATGCAAGAAAAAAGAGACAATTAGATAAGCAGTGCGTAAGTGAGTCGTGCACTTCGATGGCACCTACTACGCAATATTTTTCCTCCTCGATGGCACGTGAATAGTGCATGTACTCAACGATGGAGCACGGGATGGTAGCCATGACATGGTCATCCCTTTTTTGTAGAGAGTACGTACTAAATAACTTTGATGTGTCCCGTCAACTCGCAGAACGACGAGAAGCTTGCTTACTACGCCTTCTCCCTCGCCAACACATGCGCGGTGGCTCGCAGCACGAGGAGAAACTTTTGCTTACAACTGGTGGACGTGTAGTAGTTCATTTGGTGTCACATTGCCAGAAGTACTACTGTAGAATCATTGACTTCCGTAAGAGGCGAAGGGCCAAGCGCAAGGTCACCTACTAACCTTAGGCTAGGCGTAGTGGGAGTAACATAAGTAGGGGTACCTCCTTTTTTTATTCTAGAAACAACCACACGCGATATTGGACGGTAGCAGCACAGCAACTGAATCAAGAATCATAACCAAACAATGAATTACTACTACTGGTGAGTCTTTGCTCGTACGTATCATGTACTCTGTCTATCCATGTATATAGGGCTTAAGAAAATGCATTAAGCCCTATATACATGGACAGACGGAGTACATGATATGTACTAGCAAACGCTCACCAGTAGTAGTAGTTTATTGCAGTGGTGGGCCTAGAAATAAAATGGAGGTTGTGCACACTCTCAAAAAATTGAAGTCTATTTCAATTAGCTTGCATGGGCCTTAAAAATAAGCTAATTTTTACATGGTTCATAGGTTGGTTTCGATTTTTGATTCAGTTACTGTGCTGCTACCGTCCAATATTCGCATGTGGTTGTTTCTAGAGTAAAAAAAGGAGGTACTAGTACTTACTATGGGAAATGTGAAGTGATGGTTGATTTGCTCGAGCAACGTATTACTCTGGGAATATGGGAGTACCAGCGGATTCAAGGAACAGAGAAATGATGGTTGCTTCGTCCAAGCAACTTATCGTTGCGAAGGTGGGGCTCTGTGATTTGACTGCTCACTAGTCATTACTACTGCGGCGCAATGATCGGCGTCAATCTTTCCCTGCAGTTGTGCACTCAATATTGCTCAATAGCAGGTGGAGCCGGATGAAGGATGTCCCACATGTCGGCAAAACGAAGTTGAATTGTCTCTGGCATTGCTATCAATCCTTCAAGATTTGTTTATATGTACGCATAATTTTATTGAAATTGTACTGTGATGCTATGAAGGTTTCAACATTGGTTCCCGCAGGAAAAAAATGCTTCAACTTAGGATTCATGTGTCTTGCCTCAAGATTATCTCATTACAACATTCCATCGAATACAAATGAAACTACCATGGCTGCTAATGCATCTCAATGGTTCGCAGATCATCGCTAATATTCACATCACAACTAAAGAAAAAGTTGTGAGAAGGTGTACAAATAAAGAAAATATATAGTTGATCAATGATGTTCGTAGGCATGGCTCCATTTCCTTGGCACAGTGTTCATTGATTGGAAGCTAGTTTCACCCAGCTCTATAGCCAAAAAAGAGGTGTATGGAGGACACCACAATCCGATCATTTTGTGCAGCTCCACTAAAATCGAGCGGACCATTCCTGTTTGCAAAGATATCTAGTCAGTATGATTACAATAATAGTGGAACTAGATGATGAAACATAACACACACAAATAGAAGCCGATCACCTCTATGATCTCTCTTTAGGACTAACTAGTTGTTGGAGAAGATTAGGCACGGAGTTGGATGATGAGGATAGCAAAACCAGTCTCCCTTTCTGCAGTCCCACAGGAATGTAAAAACATTGCTCGTGTGACATTTTGGCGGAACTGCACAAAACACTCATAAGAAAAAAGAGATTTGTGCAGTTCACCAAAAGGTCGCAATAGCAACGAGGTGAAAATGGATAGCCATGTTTGCAAAAGGAGGTAGAACAGAAACAATTACTGCCCAATAACACGATTTGAAGACACATACGCTGACAAAAAAGAAGCATATTCCATTTAATAAGGGAAAGATAGCAGATGGTGGTTTATCAAAAATGGTTTGAGGACGAGATTGCAAGATGGAAAGCAGGTCGGCAGAGATACGTTTTAAGCGAACAACTAAAGAAGATCCACATACAACAATGTGGGAAGATGGGCATTGGACCAAGGCCGGAGGAAGTTGTACCTGAGGGTCGTCGGGATGTTACTAGGAAGGTGCCGGCAGCCGGGATCTGCCCATACTGCGGCAGCGAGAAAGTGGCAAAGGCCCTACCGCGCCGGAGCTTGGTCAGAGAGAACGGCGAGTACCGTAGATCGGGACATGCTACCTCAACACCGTCGAACGGAGAGACGATGCACATCCTCACTTTCCGCCGGCGGACGGGATGCGGCCGGATCACTGACCAACGCTGAGAAAGAGAGGCCGCCGCCGCCTTGTGACAGATGGTGTGACGAGAGACAAGCCCATTTTTCCAGTTTCCACGGGGCAATCGTTTTATATTCTGTACGTGCAATTGAGCAATATATAACTTTATTTAATACTAAAGCATCAAGTCGAACTTTGTTCCGTCTAGGCATGGTACCCAACCCTCCTTCGAGTAAACAACCGCCACACGCGTCAAATTATCATGTGGGCTGCCTTTTCGTACAGAAATGAACTCCACCGTGTACCCGCACGAGTGTTGCCGGGAACGAGATGTGAGTACGTGCGTCCTGTGTGCACCTCTTCTTTAGGTGCAGGTACGTAGGTGGGAGGGTGTGAGAGAGATGGTTTGTGTGAAACCGAGGCAATGTGTTGATGATATCTCAAACAAAAAAATGTAACATATGCAATGTGTGTGAAATGGAGTCATGGACCTGAGATATCGATAGAATTGATAACAGGTATGAAGTGTGTGGCTGCGCGATCGATAAAGAGTGCCATTGAGTTTCTGTTTGCCCACGTCAAAGATACAGGGCTACTGGCCTACTGGAGTTTGAGAGGGCATAGGTGCAGTTTTTCTCTGTGGCATGGATACCTACCTACAACATTCGACTATCGGTGTGTGTGGGGGGGGGGCAGAGACCGATCGACTATTATATGTGTGGGGAAGGAGAGAGACATAGCTATGTATTGAGGGAGATCGATCAACATCCATGGATATGTGTAGTAGAGGAATGAGGTTGGGAGAAAGACAAAGGTAGAGTGTCAGAGGGTTGGTGGTGGAGTGGCGTCTCACAAATGGTGGGAGAGGCCTGCTAGACAAACGGAGGGTACAAGTGCAGTATCAATAAGAGAGGGCGGGGGATGTCTGTCTTTCTATGCACGTGCGTGTGAGAGACGGGTCGGGAGGTATGCAAGGATGATTAGGGGAGACGATATGGTTGTGGTAAGCATACATAACTATATAGGAAGATCAACCGTCATGTGTCCGAGAAAGGGAGAGACATAACTAGCGAGGTAAGTGTATTGGTGCATGGGGAAAATGAATTATAGTTGACCTGGCTATATGTAGGGAGATCGGTACGCATACATGGATGCATGCATGTGTTAGAAGCAAATAAGGTCCGGAGAGACAGACAGTGGGAGAAGGGTGCGGTTAGGAGGTGGTGCGAGAGGCCTACCATGTCAAGGGGGAGGAGTGTGTGAGTATGAGATCAATGAAAAGAGGGGCGGGAGTGTGCACCTGCGTGGAACCGTATTGGACATAGGGGTCATGGACGGTGAGAAGAGAAGAGGGGAAGTATATATGTGTTTGTGGTAGGCACACTTGGCTAGAGAGGTATATCGAGCGGTGTGTGGAGAAAAGAAGGAGCTGGGGGGCCTACAGACACCGCGGGTGCATGACCTAAAGAGAAATAACGAAAGTGCGCGTTGGAGGGACGCTGAGGGAGGGTGAGAGGGGGGCGGGCGTGTGCATGCACGATAGAAAGTTAGCGCTAGCTAGCTACAAATAGAAGCGGATCATGAAGGTGTAAAAGACGAACAAAGATCATAATTCATTATAAAAAAGTTGATACGGATACTTCAAGAGGATATCATAATGTAGAACATTGATTATAAGTTGGGCTAATGTGTGGCTTTTGTAGCTCAGTGCTAAATACTTGTCATAATGTATGGGGCGGGGCACTATACTGTGTGTGATAAACACGGTGTACGTATGGAACATGGTCTATGTCTTGGAATTGTCACGGCAGATGTCCTAGTGTGAGGACTTAGTCGTGAGGCCAGCGCATCTATGTGGTAGCTTGAGAGGGGTTGATTGGGACGAGAGACGCGAGGCGGATCATCACACAATACGAGGATTTAGACAGCTTCGGGCCCCGGGAAACATCATCCGGAATAGCCCTACATGCTGTTTGTGGCTAGGTCTCATTATGCTCATGAGGGAGTCGCCGCATAAGCCGGCTCCCCCTTCGTGTCTAGACCTAGATATTGTTTCTTGTTGCCTGTCCCTCTTGGGGTGCCCTGCCCCTCCTTATATAAGTTGAAGGGGCGGGTTACATGTGGAGTCCTATTAGGATTAGGACTAACTTATTCTCTATTACAAGTCGGATACAAGTACGGGTCTTGCTTCCTCGTAAAGGAAATATTCCACATGCCTTATGTCTTAAGCCGGCCCACCATAATATGAGCTGGCCTACTGGGCCTTGGGCCTAGTCTTCTATGTGACCCGCCGTCGGGGTCATCCGTGAGTCGTTTGACCAGTGAGCCTCTAGACCCGTGAGTCGCTAGTCCTTCGGCGGGTCATCAGTGAAGCGCCAAGTCCGGCCGGGTCATACCGGGGGTATATCCCCGACATTAGCCCCCAGTTTAATTTGGATTTATCCATGTTAAACTGATCCTATAAAACAAACACAAGAACAACTTTGATAGATTGTGTTCCGGGTTAAAAATTCTTGTAGGTCGGCACCTGATCATCCTTAATTCCTTGTGCTCCGGGTTAAATATTCTCTTGAGACGGGACCTGATTATCCTTAAGTCCAATTGTCATTTCCTTCATCTAGAAAATCCGGGTCAAATAAGCTAGCTTCATACTCAATTTTTCTGATGTTGGTTTCTCACAGAAAAATATTGTGAAGAGTAATCCACTAGAGTCGGCTTCCAAGGCGCCGGGTTAAATAATTTTGGTCTTCAAATACTCATGTGATATTCAGCCGGCTTGAAGATGTAAAACTTGCCGGTTTATCATTAACAAAAACTCCTGGATTATAAAACAGACGATGCCGGGTCATAATTGTTGTTGACACCGGTTTTTGTAATTGATCCTCCTGATTTGCTCAAAATGGATAATTTGAAGATTTTTTTACCTTATATCCATATTACCTGTAGCCCCCAAGTCTTGAGCAGAACAAAGTGATGGTTTTATGACGTGCTCCAATAAATGTTGCAACCTTGAAGAAATCCGGTTTATTCATCTCAATCATATAAACTGAATATTCCACACATGTAGCCCCCAAGTGTCGGGTTGTCATGCCTGCAGCAACTTGGGACTTGTAGTTGATTTATGCTCATGAAAATTTCAACCGGTGTAGCCCCCAAGGGCCGGTTCATTATGCAATAATGAGCAGGGACTTTGTAGATATAACCATGTAAATTTGAACAACAATGTGTAGCCCCCAAGGGCCGGCTTAGTAAGATAATACTGAGCTAGGACTTTGTATATAATTGATAATCACATCATATAATATAGTCTCCACCATGGGGCTTGAACCCACGTCCACAAGGTTAAGAGCTTTGTACTCCACCAACTGAATAGTGGACCGTTCAATATAATGGATTAATGCTTGTGTACCTTGAATTTTTGACACGAGCAATTGGTAGCCCCCAAGGGCCAACTCATTTAGAATGTGATGAGTCGGGTCTTCAATAAGTTGAGCAAAAAATGACTTTGCATTAGCCCCCAGTGCCGGGTCGTAAGCCTGCAGCGACTCGGGACTATTCCTTCCCTTGTAGAATAAATCATATCCATTGATAAAAATAATAGCCATTGTGCTAAAGCGACTTTGAAAACCACAATCATAACACTGGTTATTGATAATCACAATAGAAATCCAGCCATGTTGGCTATTCGAGATTTGAATAATATAATCCGGTATGAAAACCTCAATCATTCAATATCATCATGAAAATCCAGCCAGTTTTGGCTATTAAAGATTTGAATACCTCATCGGTTGACAAGTAAATCCGTAGTTTGGCGGCTCTTGGCCGATGACGACTTAATGCGCATTCATCGTAAGCCAGAATTTTTGTAACCCGGTGGCCTATAGCCCTTGAGAAAATCAATAATTGATAACCCTTTTGAGACACCAATTTTAGTGATAAGCTTGGACTGAAGCATTTATATAAGTCATAATTCTGCAAATCCTGCACAGAGTTTAAACAACATATGCGCTGGCGACTTAACGTCAAGGGCGGGTTTACCGCAGGGCGGGTCATAATACCTCACATATAACCATGGTGATATTGAATTTGTACCGCCGGTTTACATGACCTGTGCAGTAAGGGTGATAACCCAATCTTTAGAAGCCAATGATTCCACGTAGATGATGATTGTCATAAGCTGGCGACTTATAGTCAAAAGTCAAGCCGGGTTAAGCATAAAACAATTGTATACATTTGAGATATAATCCAAAAAAGGTCTCAAGTCAAACCCAAAATTGTTCGCAAAAAAGACATAAAAACTTAAGGCTTCTGATTCGTATACGATCAGAAAACCATACCAAAGGAGTTGATCTAAGATTCGAATACGATCATATAGTCCCCAGTGGTTTTGGCGTTGCCGATCAAGAGGGTACCGACAACTATGTTCTCTTTGGTTCGAATACAACCTATGTTTGAACAGGAAGCCCCCAAATGACCTTGCGAGTTGCTTAACGATGCTGATTCGAATATGATCCACATCAGACCCAAAAGAGGTTAAGCTATGATTCAGATACGATCAAGAAGCCCCCTAGTGAGTTTGGCAGTGTGCCGATCAAAAGGGTTTCGACAGTTGTGTTCTCTTTGGTTCAAATATGACCTATGTTTGAACAGGAAGCCCCCAAGTGACCATATATAAGCATTGCACCGATCAAGAGGGTACCGACAGCGATGCTCGATGAGCAGGAAGCCCCCAAGTGACCATAATAAGATAAGCCGTAAGGCAGGATACCTATGTTTGAACTGCGCATCATGGCAGCAAGTTCTTTTTTGGCAACCTTTAATTTTTCTTAGAACTCAAACTTGCGAGAGATTAATTCTTTTTGAACCGGAACTTTAAACCGGATTTGAAAGCTTCAAAAATTTGTGAGGGACAAATGTACCTTGAGCCGGATTTTGAACCGGATTTGAGACCTTCAAAAATTTGTGAGGGACAAATTTACCTTGGGTCGGCTTTTGAACCCGGATTTGAGATCTTCAAAAATTTGTGAGGGACAAATTTACCTTGGGCCGGATTGTGAACCGGATATTAAGAGCTTCAGAGCTTTGTGGGAGAAAGATGTCTCTTGAACCGGATTTTAAACCAGAGTCCTTATTTTGAGCCGGAAATCTTCTGACGGCTTTTAAATTTTCGTCGATCTAGCAGTAATCTCCGGGGCCCGGCTTATTTTTCCCTTCAATGACTCGTAGTTCTTGAATTCATTGAAACTGGCTAATTTTGCCGAGTCATACCATTGTAGCCCGCAAATCTCAAGACAACTCGAGGATTGGGCTTGAGATTCTCCATATTTGACCATAGCAGAAGGTTTACATCATTGGCGTTGATAGCGCGATGTGAATCCACAGAAGGTTGAGGTGACTGCGGCGGGTTATAAATGATCCTGTATGAGCCGTGTAAGCAACTTGGCCAATGGCTCCTTCCAACTGGCTGTTTGAAGTTAACCAAACTGTAGTGGCGGCGACTTGTGCACCTGCCCATTGAACCATCTAGTGCAGACGGCGGCTAATAATATATGATCATTTGCCTCTAATTTGTTGGAAGAAAACTGGGCTTCCCAATTAGTGACTTCCTCATACTCAATAAATAGCTCATCCAGACAAGTGCGGCCCAATGTGTTGATGTAGACCAGGCCGCGAGAGACAGACGGATGAACCAGCCGCGGCGTTGTAAGCCGGCGCGGACGGGCGAGTCAACCACGTCGTGTTGATGTAGTGAACAATTGTCCTGCCTCAACAACATCGCAAACTAGACTAATTGCTCTTTTAAAGAAAACAATAGAAGAAAAGAAGTAGAAGAAGTAGAAGAAGAAGAATAGAAGAAAAGAAAAGAAGTAAAAGAAGTAGAAAAAAGATGAAAAAAGAAGAAGAAGAAGAAGAAGAAGAAGAAGAAAGGAAAGAAGAAGAAAGGAAAGAAGAAGAAGAAGAAGAAGAAGAAGAAGGGAAAGAAGAAGAAGGATAGAAGAAGAAGAAGAAAGGAAAGAAGAAGAAAAAAGAAGAAGAAGAGAAGGAAATAAGAAGAAGGATAGAAGGAAACACCCCGACCACTGACCCCGACACCCCGACCCCGACACCACACCCCGACACTTGACCCCGACACCCTGACCCAGATACCCCGACCCCGACACCACACCCCGACACACAGACCACGACACCACACCCCGACACCCCGACCCCGACACGACAACCTAACCCCGAAATAGCACCCCGACACCGATATGACACCCCGACCCACTAAACCTCCCGAAAAGGTGCTCTTTGGCCTTCCAGAGGCCGACGGGGTTATATATATGTGAATTATTAGTTAGGTCATATATTTTTCGATTTTGTGATGAAGAACATCATATATAATTGTGTTGATCGGGTAGATTTAAATGTGCGGTTGTTTCATCGCTGCGAGGTTTGGTGTTCGATGACCTCGCCATGCGTTTGACGAGCTCTGCCCCTTTGTTCGTGGGTGAGCACAAATGACATGTCCTTCTCCCCCATTAATTATTTGCACAAATGACATGAAATTTGGTAGCTAGCTATATATGTGTCTTGAATCATCAGTATGCGTAACCAATATGGGCCTCCTGTTCGAAAGCGTCATAGTTATAAATATGCATGCATTTGCATATTTATAACCTTGATTCTTTCGAATTCCAATGCTATCCATGGACAGCCCGAGTATGTGTAGATTGGGTTCGTTTTCCCATATGCTTTGCTCCAGATCCGACGCATAAATTTCGCTAGTGCCTCCCCTGTTGTTCTCTGGGTACACATCCTCTCTGTTTATTGCAGAGACGTGTATCAGGAGAACAACGGGGAGGTGCTGCTGAAATTTTGCGTCGAATCCGGAGCATAGCTTGGGAAAATGAACCCAATCTACACATACTCGGGTGGGATTAGGACCTATCATTACCTATTAGAGTGTAGGTTGCATGGACGTAATAAAATTGACAAAGTAGATCAACTGATGAATATATACATGGTGAATTATATATATATAATTGTTGTGTGTCCAGTAGCTCTGAAAGTCAAGATGAGTGATCGTGCGTGGATGTATACCGGTCACACTGGTCAGAACAAATGGAGCGCTGAATGGTTCACAAAAACCAAGGGGTTTGTGCAAGCCGCATTTGCAAATGGCCAGAGGAAAACTTGTTGCCCCTGTTTCCGATGCGGCAATTGGGAAAAGAGGACAGAGGCTGAAATGGGTAAACACCTGCAGAAGAATGGTTTTACGCCCGATTATACGGTGTGGACATTTCATGGTGAGTCTGCCCAACGTGACCGAGCTGAGGTGGATCATCGTCGCACCGACGAGCATGGTACCGGGATGGAAAACATGGTGCAAGACTATGATGATGCTCGGGATTCGGACGAGGAGATGGAGGAATCTGCAAAGGCCTTCAATGGAATGTTGGAGTCTTCAAAATGTCCGCTCCACGAGCACACTGAGCTTTGTCAGTTGGATGCGATCTCACAAGTAATGGGTTTGAAGGCTCAATTCAACTTGGGCAGAGAATGCTATGACGCAATTATGACAGTATTTGGACGCTTTCTACCCAAAGGCCATGTAATGCCTGCAAACCTGTACCAGTCAGACAAAATCCTCCGTGCATTGAAGATGCCCTATGAGAAGATACATGCCTGTGAGAAAGGATGTACCTTATTTAGGCTTGACTATGCGGACTTGAACTATTGTCCCATTTGCAAGTGTTCCAGGTATATTGTGGTAGACAACGGTATGGGTGAGAAGACACGGACCAAAATCCCTGTTAGTGTTCTTCGGTATATGCCAATCATACCAAGACTTCAACGTCTTTTCATGGTCGAAGAGACAGCCAGACAGATGACATGGCACAAAATAGGCAAAAGAACCGAACTAGATGCAGATGGTAATCTGATGATGGTACACACATCGGATGGTGTTGCATGGAAAAAGTTTGATGAATTACATGCTGACAAAGATGCAGATCCGAGGCATCCTCGAGTCGGCATCAGCACCGATGGGTTCAGTCTGTTTGGTATGACGGCAGCCCAATACAGTTGTTGGCCCGTATTTGTCTTTCCACTAAA
>NC_057795.1:132195439-132227148 GCF_018294505.1 Triticum aestivum | reverse complement strand
AACTATCCGGGTAAAAATATGAATGTGTACATGCAGCCGCTTAAGGACGAATTGCAAGAAGCCTGGTATAATGGGTTCAAGACATACGAACCCTATAGCAAACGAAACTTCATAATGCGTGTCTGGTACATGTACTCGACGCATGACTTGCCGGCGTATGCGCTATTCGTTGGCTGGTGTGTGCATGGAAGGTTCCCGTGCCCCACATGCAAGGGAGCTCTTGAGTTTCGTTGGCTTCAGGCCGGTCACAAGTTTTCTTGCTTCGACATGCATGGACAATTCCTGGATCCTCGCCATAAGTTCAGGAAAGACAAGAAGAACTTCATCAGAGGTAGAGTTGTAAAAAACTCTGCACCACCTGCGTTGACAGGGCAACAGACCCTGGATCAGTTAAACACTCTCAAGCTAGATCCAGAGCGTCCAGGGTACTTCAAGGGGTATAATTCTGAGCACGCCCGGACTCACAAAACATGCTTATGGGATCTGCCTTACTTCAAAGACCTCCTTTGCCCACACAACATCGACGTGATGCACACTGAGAAGAATATCGCCGAGGCACTTTTTGGTACATTGTTCAGCATAGATGGGAAGTCAAAGGATAATACTAAGGCTAGAGTCGATCTGGAGGCGCTATGTGATAGGTCATTACAAAACATGAAAGAACCGAAAGGAAAGTAGAATTGGACGAAGCCAAAGGCGTGGTTCAATCTTGGAAGGCCAGCTATGAGGGAAATTATCTTGTGGGTGAAAATGCAGTTGATCTTCCTCGATGGGTATGCAGCGAATCTAAAGAGGGGAGTGAGTCTTGATAAATTGAAGATATTTGGTCTCAAGAGTCATGATTGGCACATATGGATTGAGCGGGTAATGCCGGTGATGTTGCGTGGCTTCATCCCTGAGGATGAATGGCTAGTACTAGCAGAACTCAGCTATTTCTTCCGTGTTCTTTGTGTGAAAGAACTATCGCCTGGCGTGCTAGAAGAAATGGAAGAGTTGGCGCCAGAGTTGATCTGCAAGTTAGAGAAGATCTTTCCACCGGGCTTCTTTAATCCAATGCAACATTTGATTTTGCATCTCCCGACCGAGGCAAGATTGGGGGGCCCCGTGCAAAATCGTAGGTGCTACCCAACTGAGAGGATGCAGAAGACGCTTCGAGAAAAATGTAAAAATAAACTTAGAATTGAAGCGTCTATGGCTGAGGCATTCATCACTGAGGAGGCGGCAAACTTCGTGACAGCACACTACGAAACCAAAAATCATCATTTGCATAATCCGAAGCCTCGGTACAATGCTGACGAGCCTAAAAAGGGTGGATCCAACCTGAGCCTATTCAAAGGCAATCTCGCACCAGCCAGTGTTTCAAATCCAGTATCTTTGGATAGCGAAGAATGGTGGACCATTTCGTTGTATATCTTCAACAACCTGATAGAAGTGCGGCCGTACATCGAGTAAGTTCTCGGTACATTGTTTCGCAACTTGTATTTCCTTTGAACTGCTCTTATTCCTGGATATTTCATACAGTCGATACGTCACCCTATTCTCGTATGGAGTGGTGATCCAAAAGGATTCCGTCGAAGAGTATGAGCTTCTCGCAAAGCAAGGAGGCGGCTATCCCGGTTTCATCTCTTGGTTCACACAAACGGTAAATTCTATTAGACAATTTCATTTCATTCGCTAATTTGTGCGTAATGCAACAATCCTTTCATATTAAAGTTGTAGGCTAATTCAGAGTCTATGGACGCCGAATTGAGACAAGTCGCTAATGGTTTTGACTATAAGGTCCGTTCATTTGACAAATACGACATCAACGGGTATCGTTTTCGTACCTATGGCAAAGAGCTATCTATGGCCGACCGAAAGTCTACAAATTGTTGTGTATCTGCTATCGGCGAAGGAGGTACCGAGTATTATGGGAGAGTTAAAGCAATTTATGAACTTCTATTCTATGGTGAAAACCCACCGAATGTCGTAGTCTTCAAATGTTATTGGTTTCAGCCGAAGGAGACTAGAAGGACTCATGAACATATAGGGCTAGTTGAAATCAACCAAAGCACCCATTTAGATGTTCCTGAAGTCTATATTATGGCTCAACAGGCGACCCAAGTATTCTATCTACCCTGGGCCTGCCAAACAAATCCAAATCTGAAAGGTTGGGATGTCATTTATGAAGTGCCGCCACGTGCTAGACTATCTCCCCCAAAGGAAGAGGATTATGAACCTCACATTAACCCAGACACATATGAAGGAGAATTCTTCCAAGAGACATGTCTTTCCAAAAAGCGTTTCAAGAACCGGTACACTTCACCCCAAAACATTGAAGTAGACAGCGACAGTGAATCCCACATCACCCCAGAGGAGGAACAAGAAGAGCCAGAACAAGAAGAGGTTACTGTTGCGGACGACCTCTCAATGCTTGACCGATTACGTAAAGGTGGCCTTCCACATGTTGATGCCACTGAACCCTATGAGCCCGTCATTGATTATAGTGATGATGATGATTATGCATTTATTGATGATACTGATCGAGATTATTAGTTGTGTCAAGTATTCAATTTTTTTATGTTGTACTTGATGATGATACACTTAAGTGATATACATATTATTATTCATGTCGGTATTTTTTTATGTTGTACTAATTTCGTTTACTCTTTGTCATCGCAGGTGTTGAAAGATGGAAGGGGAGCCGACTGAGGCCAAGGAGAAACGTGCCAAAATTGAAGGTGTGCCACACCATCAAGGTAGCTCCAGCTTATATCAGTTTGGGCAGAATTGGGTAATGTGGTTTGCTTCATTATTAATGCAATTCATTCATCATGCTAGCTAGCTTGAGCCCTTTAATTACTAATTTACTTTGTTTCTCTCTTTCAGGCATGCTACATTAAGAGGGATAAGGTGCCAGAGGGGTACGACCTGTATGCCATGGCCCACACTGCCTCTTACAAGCAAGTCAAGGGGAAGGCGAGGAAAGGGGAGGAGTTTAACCCGAGGTAGATCCCCTACAATCCAGAGCAGGTGATGATATCTAGTGGCGGGAAGTCCCGTGGCTCCATAGCCATTGATCCAGAGATTGCTCCTGAGACCACGGTGAGTTTAATTTGAATGGACGTTACTTGCTAGTCTTGACATTTGAGTGTCATCATGCTAACGAAACATTGTAAATGATCTTTGGTGCAGCGTTACTCCACACAAGCATCACACGATCCTTCTCCAGCTACTGGCATGAGCCAGCCCGCTCCCACACCTCCATGATCAAGGTAAGTTTCTCTAGTTTTTTGCTTAACAAATGCATAAAGACCTAGACTTAGCTTTATTTCATCCAATATGCTTACCTTAATGACCTAGAGTTAGCTTCTTTTCCTGCAAAATGACATAATAAGCTTACTGACCTCCAAAACCAGCCATTTTACCTAAGTTAGCTCTAAAACGATCTATACTTAGCTTTGTTTCCTCCAAAATGACCTAAGTTAGTTATAATATGCTTAGTTAACTAGGTTTGCTCAATAATGACATGTACTTACCTTACTTATGTAAAAAACAGCATAATTATCTTAGTTAGCTCATAAACGATCCATTTTACCTACATTAGCTCTAAAATGATGCATTTTACCTAAGTTAGCTCATAAACGATCCATTTCACCTAAGTTACCTCACAAACGATGGCGTGCTTCTTCTTCTAGTCTTCTTCTTCTAGTCACCTTTTCCTAACTTTCTTATTTGCCATTTTGCAGATTTCATTCACTTCGCGGAAGCTAGCTTGCTATGATGGAGTGCTTGTTTTTTATTTCATTCTCTTCTAGTATAATTCTTCTAGCTTGCTATGATGGAACTTGCTATCTTGATGAAACTTTGCATTGTAATATGTATGTGCAACTTCCTAATGGTTGCAACTTATGTGTATGTGCAACTTGCTATGTATGAGTGGATGGAACTATATATGTATGTACGATGAAACTTATGTGCTGTTAAATAGCCCTGTAAAATATATCTATATATGTCATATATATTTGCTGTGAAAATTGTTGGATTTAAAAAAACAGGGAAAAAAAGCCATTATGCAGGCTCTTTGCCGTCTGCCACCGACGGCAAAGGGCTCTTTGCCATCAGCAGCGGACGGCAAAGATGCCACATGGCAGGCAACTGTGCTTCCTGGGAGGCTGACCTATCTGGTTAGTTTGCCAACAGTGGTTGACGGCAAAGAGAAAGTAACTTTGCCTACAGCGGCGGATGGCAAAGGCCTTCCGATGTTTGCCGTCAGCAGCTGACGGCAAAGGCTTGCCGTTAACCACCTAACGGAGTAACAGCGCAATTATTGCCGTCAGCATTCTTTGCCGTCGGCAGCTGATGGCAAAGGATCCTTTGCCGTAAGCCGCCCGAAGCGGACGGCAATGTAGCTCTTTGCCGTCCCTTACATTGCCGTCCACTTTTGCCGTCCGCGGCGGACGGCAAAGACCTTTGCCGTCCGCCATCCATGCCTTTGCCGTCCGCCGTGGCTAATGGCAAAGTAGCAGATTCCTGTAGTGTCCCCCTTCGTGTCTAGCCCTAGATATTGTTTCTTGTTGCCTGTCCCTCTTGGGGTGCCCTGCCCCTCCTTATATAAGTTGAAGGGGCGGGTTACATGTGGAGTCCTATTAGGATTAGGACTAACTTATTCTCTATTACAAGTCGGATATAGGTATGGGTCTTACTTCCTCGTAAAGGAAATATTCCTCATGCCTTATGTCTTAAGCCGGCCCACCATACTATGAGCTAGCCTACTGGGCCTTGGGCCTAGTCTTCTATCTGACCTGTCGGCGGCGTCATCCGTGAGTCGTCTGGCCAGTGAGCCGCCAGACCCGTGAGTCGCCAGTCCTCCGGCGGGTCATCGGTGAAGCGCCAAGTCCGGCCGGGTCATACTTCTGGCCGGGTCATACCGCGGGGTATATCCCCAACAGTTTAGATTATGAATATATAGTTACTATATCAAATGTACTATTATTTGGAATCAACATTAAGTGTATTCAAAAATAGAATTCGAGTTCATGTAGTACACATAGTTCATATCTATCTGCATAGTAATCATGTGGTGTGTTATTGTCGGAGTAATGGGCCACGGGTAGGCTAACCGGGTCCCAGGATCTTTCAAGACATCGGGGCAGGCCGCGCCCCTCAGCCCGAGTCTCAGGAGCCGAGTCCCAGACAGCGACTCCAAGATAAGCCGACTCCAAGCTGGCGACCTCCAGAGAGGCCGACTATGGAGAGTCGGCCCATGACTCCTCCCGAAGCCCGAGGCAGGGTACGGTCGCAGCATGGCGGTCCCCCCTACCTATGAAGGGCCGGCATGGCTACAGTGAGCCGCATCGCCGGAAGATCTGCGGTGAGGCACGGCACTGTTGCCATGCCTGACCTGACCTCAGCCACAGTGCACAAAGCACTGTGCCCATGATGCCTGCCTGTACGGCCCAAAGACCGCGGGGCCGCCTGTCAGCGGGTGGACCGAGGCTGACCTGAGCGCCCCGGAGACGGCCTTGTGGGACTCGGCCTCCCTGGAGTCGGCCGACCCTTCTCCAGGGCCCCACGAGCCATTAACCAGATAGGATGGGGAATGGCGACAGTGATCGCCCGATAGACGGCGGCACTGTTGCCACGACCCAATGACCAAGCCTACATCATCAGGAGTGCCGCACAGTGTCAGGCCTGTCCGCGGGACCCACCAGTCGGCGGGCCCCAGAAGCCTGCGGGAAGGACGGCGGCCGGAGAGACAGACGGCTGGGACCCGCGCCCAGGTGGATTACCACTGTACCCACGGGGGGTAGGCCTATATAAACCCCCCGGGGCACCCATGCAAAGGGTTCGGACATTGATAGAGATAGACCAGATAGCATAGGAAGGAGAGAACTAGCCTTGCTCTCTCCTGCCTCCAGATACAGCTCCAGGAGCACCATTGTAGCCATGTTGCTTTAGTGATCATGCGGAGACCCCGCAAAGAAACAGTAGGGGTGTTATCTCCCCGGAGAGCCCCGAAGCTGGGTAAGATTCGCCGGCGTGCATGCCTTCGCCTCATCCCGTTTCCAAGCACCGGCGATGTTCTACTCGCCCCCACCATGATAAGCCATCCCTTGGCATATGTCGCACCCAACCCCCGACATTTGGGGCCCACCGTGGGGCAAGGTGCACCGTCGTCCAGAGATCTGTTCTGGACGAGAAACCTCTTCCTCCCTGGCGAGCGCAGCCAGCCAGGCTCGCCAGATGGAGTCTGCATCAACGCACTAAGCGGCGCCGAGGCCGCCTGTGCTGCGAGTGGCCTCGCCGAACTTGTCGGCGAGGTGCGCCTCTCCGACGAGCCTGCATCCGACGCGGGCATGGGTGGTCCCGAGAGTCTTCTCGCGGGCCTCCTCGACCAACTCCACGTCACTGGCGAGCCCACCGTGGACCTGGAGTCCGTAGGCTACACCGACCCGATGTTGGTCGACTCCGACGCCGTGTCGCTTGACACTTTCCCCACCAACGTGGTGGTCTATGACGAGCCGCTTCCTCACGAGGAGAGTGGCAGAAGCACCGTCACGGAGGTGCTCGTCATCAGCCACGACGAGCGCTCCGGCGAAGAGGCTCAGGACCCGCTCGCTGCGGCCTTGCAAGACCTAATGGCGCCCATTCTAGAGGATGCAGACACCGAGACGCTAGAGACACGCCGCCTTCAGATCATCGAAGGCGCTAAGAGGCTGGCGAGCATGAAGCGCCTGTCATAAGCGTACCAGCACGAGATGGATCACGCCGTGGGCGGCTCGCCAGCTCCGACTGGGCCGAGCCATCTAGGTGCAGTCCGGCAACGTGGCGCGGCCATCGCCGACTTGCTCGGGGCGAAACGCCCCGTGTACGCCACCCCTGCGGAGAACATCCGCGCCGCCCAAGCGGCGATTTACGAGCTGAAAAACTTCGAGGGAGAAGAACGCCGTGTGATGACGGAGCGAGTCTAGCAACTCCTTGACGTGGTTGCTGCGCAAAACGCGGCCGGCATCCGCGCAGACGTGCTGCAGCAACCGAACGACGACATGCCTCCCCGCCGAGATCAAGGCGCGACCTCTCGGACACCAATTGGCAGGGTCCGTGGAAGGAAAGATAAGGAGCCGGCTGTGAGTCGCAGTCGGACCCACATCACCATAGAGCGCGACCAAGACGGCCGCCCAAGAGCAGTAGAGGGGCGGGACGACTACTTGCCTCCCCCGCCAAGAAGAGAGCGGCGCGTGTCTCCGCCACCTGTTGAGCATCCGACTCTCAGCGGCCGCCTCGGCCGTCGAGAGGGAGTCGGAGAGAACGACGCCCGCCATCGGATCGACCGACTCCACCGATCCCTGGCACTGGAAGAAGAGGACGAGCTGGGTCCGCCTTGCTTCGGGCCCAGCATCCGAGACGAGCCCTTCCCCAAAGGGTTCACACTCCCCCGACACACACCCAAGTATACTGGCTCCATGAAGCCGGAAGATTGGCTGATAGACTACTCCACAGCCATCAGCATAGCAAACGGTAATAGGCGGGTTGCCGTGAAGTACGTTCCACTCATGCTCCAGGGCACGGCCCGGACGTGGTTGAACAGTCTGAAGCCCCGTAGCATCAACGGCTGGGTCGACTTCACCGAAGCCTTCATCCGCAACTTCACGAGCACGTACAAGCGACCTCCCAAGCCGTGCCAGCTTTCCCTGTGCGTACAAGGCCCTGATGAGTCAACACGCAACTACCTCACGCGCTGGGGCGAGCTTTGGAACTCCTACAAGGGCGTGCATGAGGTGCAGGCCATTGAGTACTTCACTGCCGGGTGCCGAGAAGGCACCCTCCTCAAGCACAGACTCCTCTGCGACGAGCCAGAAACCCTCGACGAGCTGCTAGTCATAGCAGACAAGTACGCCACGGCCGACTCGTCCATGAAGACGGAGATTCAAGTCAATGCGGCTGGCAAGGTGACTCCTCAGGCTCCCAGAACTCCAGCTGGAGACACCAGTCGGCGACAACAACAGAACGACAACAAGTGCAAGGCCCAGCAGCCGACTTCTAACAGTCGGCAGGTCGCAGCAGTTGAAGATCAACAGCCGGAGGGGCAGCCTCCGGCCAAGCGGCAGAAAGGCGGCAAATCCAATTGGTTGCCAGCTTTCTCCTATGAGCAGACTTTGGATGGTCCCTGCAAGTTCCATAGTGGCACGAAGCCGTCAAACCATACCACCAGAAAGTGCCACTGGCTCACCAGAATCGCCAAGGGAGACGGCCTCACTCCTCCGCCGCCTGCCGAGCAGCCGCCTCCGCCGCCGCCCCAGCAGCCGGCTGCTCGGCCAGTCAGCGCAGTGCAAGACGAGTTCCCGGACGAGCATGGAGCCTATGTGGTATTCACCAGTGTAGCAGATGATCGGCGCCACAGGCGCCAACAGCAGCAAGAAGTGAATGCAGTCACGTCAAGTACTCCAGAGTTCATGCATTGGTCCGAGAGGCCCATCAGTTCGAGTAGAGCGGATCACCCACAGGTAATGCCGAATCCGGGTTCCTATGCCCTCGTCTTAGGTGTCACCTTGGCCACTGATAGGCAGGCCGCCTGCTTCTCGCGAATACTTATAGACGGAGGCAGTAGCATCAACATCCTGTAAAAGGACACAATGGAGAAACTAGGAATCAAGCGGAGACAACTCCAGAGTAGCCGGACTGTGTTCCATGGTATTGTGCCCGGCCTTTCTTGTTCGCCAATCGGCAAGATCCTGATAGACGTCCTCTTCGGAGACAAAGATCATTTCCGCCGGGAGCCAGTCTGGTTTGAAGTAGTGGACCTGGAAAGCCCATACCACGCATTGCTTGGCCGACCTGCCTTGGCCAAATTCATGGCGGTTCCCCACTATGCCTACCTCAAGATGAAGATGCCGAGTTCGAATGGAATTCTGACCATAGCCGGCGACTACAGGGAAGTCGTCCGCCTGCGCGGCCGAAAGCAATCGGCTGGCCAAGTCCCTGGTGATCGCAGCTGAGAAGCGGCTCCTTGACCGGGTCGTGGCGATGGCAGGAAAGCAGCCCGAGTTATCGCCTGACCCCAAGGAGTCGGAAGCAGAAGGATCATTCAGGCCGGCCAAAGAAACCAAGAAGATACCCTTGGACCCGGAGCACCCAGAGAGGTACGCTGTCATGGGCACAGGCCTTGACAGCAAATAGGAAGGCGAGCTCGTCGATTTCCTCCGTGAGAATCACGACATCTTCGCATGGTCCCCCAAGGACATGCCTGGTGTCCCGACGGAATTCGCCGAGCACAAGCTACACGTCAGGACAGATGTGAAACCCATCAGGCAGCCCTTGTGCCGCCTGTCAGAAGAGAAAAGAAGAGTTGTTGGAGAAGAGATAGCCTGGCTCCTAGCAGCCGGCTTCATCATCGAAGTATTTTTTGCCAGAGTGGCTAGCTAACCCAGTTCTGGTGTTGAAGAAGAACAAACAGTGGCGGATGTGTATTGACTACACAAGCCTCGACAAAGCCTGCCCAAAGGATCCGTTTGCCTTGCCAAGAATCGATCAGGTGATAGACTCCACAGCCGGATGCGAGCTGCTGAGTTTCTTAGATGCATATTCAGGATATCACCAGATCAAGCTGAACCCGGCAGACAGACTGAAGACCGCCTTCATCACGCCGTTCGGAGCCTTCTACTACCTGATAGTGATGTTCGGCTTGAGGAATGCCGGCGCCACCTTTCAGTGTTGTATGCAGAAGTGCGTCCTCAAGCAACTCGGCAGGAACGCCCACGTCTACGTAGATGATGTAGTGATGAAAACGGAGAAGCGTGGGACGCTGCTAGAAGACCTCAAGGAGACCTTCGAGAACCTGCGCCGATTCCAGATCAAGCTCAACCCTGAGAAGTGCGTTCTCGGAGTACCAGCCGGCCAGCTCCTCGGCTTCCTGGTCTCCGAACGCGGCATCGAGTGCAACCCTGTGAAGATCAAGGCCATCGAGAGAATGGAGGTACCCAGCCGACTGTTAGACGTGCAGAAGTTCACCGACTGCTTGGCATCCATCAGCCGATTCATCAGTCGGCTGGGCGAGAAAGCTCTGCCTTTGTATCAATTGATGAAGAAGACCACCTTCTTCGATTGGAATCACAAGGCGGATGAGGCATTTCTCCAACTGAAGAAGATGTTGACTACTCCCCCCGTGTTGGCGGCTCCGACTCCAAAAGAGCCCATGCTCCTATACATTGCCGCCACCAGCCGAGTAGTCAGCACAGTCATCATAGTCGAAGGAAAAGAGGAAGGCAAGGCCCTCCCTGTCGAGAGACCGGTATATTACCTGAGCGAGGTACTTTCGACCTCCAAGCAGAACTACCGTCACTACCAGAAGATGTGCTACGGTGTGCATTTTTCCGCCAAGAAGTTGAAGCCTTACTTTCAAGAGCATCCAGTCACTGTGGTTTGCACGGCTCCACTGGCCGAGATCATTGGAAGCCGAGACGCCTTCGGCCGAGTAGCCAAATGGGCTATAGATCTGGCTCCTTACACCATCTACTACCAGCCCCGCACCGCCATCAAGTCACAAGCGCTGGCCGACTTCCTCGTTGACTGGGCCGAGACCCAGTACCTGCCGCCAGCGCCCGACTCCACCCATTGGCGGATGCATTTCGACGGCTCCAAGATGTGCACCGGCTTGGGAGCCGGCGTCGTCCTCACTTCCCCCAAGGGCGACAAGCTCAAGTATGTGTTGCAAATCCACTTCTCCGCCTCCAACAACGTCGCCGAATACGAGGCACTCATTCACGGGCTCCGGCTTGCGAAAGAACTCGGCATTCGCCGGATCCTGTGCTATGGCGACTACGACTTGGTGGTCCAGCAGTCATCTGGCGATTGGGATGCCAGAGACGCGAACATGGCGAGCTACCGTTTCCTGGTACAGCAACTCAGCGGATACTTCGAAGGGTGCGAGTTCCTTCACGTGCCAAGGAATGACAATGATCAAGCAGACGCCTTTGCACGAGTCGGCTCCACCCGCCAAGCAATACCTTCCGGCGTCGCTCTTCAGCGCCTCCTCAAGCCATCTATCAAGCCTTCGCCAGAGTCAGACTCCATCTTTCTGCCGGCTCCTCCAGAAGAAGTCGGATCCGACTCCAGAGCCCCAGCAGACGGCCCCAAGAAAATCTTAGTTGAAGCCAGCCCGGGGACTTCAGGACCCGGCCCGGGGACTGCGCCATCCGGCCCGGGGACTGCGCCAGTCGGCCCAGGGACTCCGTCAATCCAGCAGACGGCCGCGGACCCCCGCCCGCCGCCTCCTAGCCCGGCCACCCTTCTCCAAGTCGTTGTGGTAGCAGTTGAAGAGATAGCAGCACCCTCATGGGCACAGCCCATCCTCAAGTTTCTAGTGAACAAAGAGCTGCCGACAGATGAGATCCTGGCTCGGCAAGTGCAACGCCGAGCAGCAGCATACACCATAGTCAACAGAGAACTGGTCAGGCGCAGTGTCACTGGTGTCTACCAGCGCTGCATAGAGCCAGAACAAGGCCAAACAATCCTCAGAGACATTCATCAGGGCGAGTGCCGCCACCATGCGGCTTCAAGAGCACTCGTCGCCAAAGCTTTTCGGCATGGTTTCTTTTGGCCGACTTCCCTGGAAGAGGCTAAAGAATTAGTCCAAAAGTGCAAGGGGTGCCAGATTTTCCGTTCCAAGCCACTTCAGCCAGCTTCCGCGCTGAAGACAATCCCCATCGCCTGGCCCTTCGCAGTTTGGGGCCTGGACATGGTGGGACCATTCAAGACGGCCTGAGGCGGCCTAACTCATCTGCTTGTCGCGGTGGACAAGTTCACCAAGTGGGTAGAGGCAAAACCCATCAAGAAGTTGAACGGGCGGACTGCAGTGACTTTCATCGCCGACATCACGGTGCCGTATGGCATACCGCACACCATCATCACTAACAATGGCACAAACTTTGCCAAAGGCGCTTTGGCCCGTTTCTGCGCGACGCAGGGCATCTGACTGGACTTAGCGTCCGTTGCCCATCCGCAGTCAAACGGCCAGGTGGAACGAGCAAACGGCCTCATCCTGTCCGGCATCAAGCCTCGACTGGTCGAACCACTCGAGTGTTCGGCCGGCTGCTGGGTTGAGGAGCTACCAGCCGTCCTCTAGAGTCTGCGCACGACTCCAAACAAGTCAACCAGCTTCACGCCTTTCTTCCTCGTCTACGGTGCCGAAGCCGTCATCCCGACGGATATAGAGTTCGACTCTCCACGAGTCACCATGTACACCAAAGAGGAAGCTGAAGAAGCACGCGAAGACGGCGTTGACCTGCTAGAAGAGGGCCGGCTGTTGGCACTCAGCCGGTCCAGCATCTACCAGCAGAGTCTGTGCCAATACTACAACCGAAAGGTCAAGCCGACATTGTTTCAAGAAGGCGACCTTGTGCTCCGGCTGATTCAGAGAACAGCCGGCCAGCACAAGCTATCGGCACCTTGGGAAGGCCCCTTCATCATCAGCAAGGTGCTAGGGAACGACGCCTACTATCTGATTGATGCTTAGAAGCCCCGAGCACGCAAGAGGGACGACTCCAGCAAAGAAACAGAGCGCCCGTGGAATGCAAATCTTCTTCGAAGATTTTACAGTTGACGCAGTATGTATCGCACTACCCCTTTTGTATTAAAGTACTAAGACCTTGGGCCCCCCGAGACGAGCTCGGGGAATGCCTTTTTTTGTGTCGTCTGTATGATAAAGGGTTATGCCTTCGAGTACATTACTTTCATTACAAGCCGCTTGGCGCCGGGCCAGACTAGTCAGCCCGGGGACTCGCCGCCTTGCGCTATGAGGAGCTTCCTGCAGTCAGACAAGTAGTGCGCGGTGCTCAATCCGCCTCCTACCAAAGCCGCAGCTCGCAGAGTGACTGTGAGGCGGGCAGTGGTGAGGAAGAACGGGCGCCCGCACGAAAATGGCTAAGGACCTAAAGCACGAACATAGCGTAAGACGGTTTCCAGCATTTCTAAGGCGGAGAGCCGACTCATGAGCAGTCGGCTCACCGTCTTGACCTCTATCAAGGACAGCCGACTCTTGGATAGTCGGCCTGTTGCCTTTTAGCCGACTTGCTAAAAAACTCTAAACGGCAAAGTACTTGCCTTCCCTAAGGTAGCCAAGCATTTGACTTACGGCAGTCCGCGGAGCGGCTGTCCGTCTGGCAAAACGGCAACTATGGGAAGGCGGCAAAGGAAAAAGCCAAAAAAGAGCAATAAGCAAGGAAAGATAGAAGGCGAATAGATATTTACATAACCAAAGGCCTCTGGCCGAGTTCAAAATACACCCCGCGGGTGGAATTGTGCAAATCAACAAGTTCTTCAAAGACTATGAGATACAGATAAAGTAAGGACAAGAAGGCAGCCTAGGCGGCGACATCCGGAATCGGAGGGTCGGAGGAGACGGCGGTGTCAGGCGCCGGGGCAGTCGGCTGGGCGGTCTCGGCTTGGTCGCCTCCGGCAGCAGCCGCCTTCCCTTGGCGCGGCTCGTTGCTGGAGGTGCGGTCGAGCTTAGGCTGGCCACCTGCTCCGTCCTCTGGCACCTCCGCCTCACCTCCGCCCTCCGCCTCGTCCTCCCCCTCGGTGCTGGAGCCGATCACCTCCGCCGAGTCTTCGCTATACTCCGGGTTCATGTCAAACCAATCTGGTGGCACTTCTTCGCCACCCTCAGTCCGCTCGGGCACGAAGACACTCGTGTCCATGTACTCGGCGATGGCTGCCGTGCGCTCGATAAGGGCGCCCTCCACGGCCTCCAGCTCGGCCTGGGCCTCTGACCGGAATGCGGCCAGACGGTCCAGGTCCAGCCCCGGATACCACGCCTTGACGAACTCCAAGGCCCGGCGTGCTCCGGCCCGGGCCGAGGAGCCCTTCCAAGCCTCAAGACGGCCGGCGGCGACTTCCAGCCAGTCGGCAGTCCGATTGGCGGTGCGCAGAGCCGGCATGTCTGGCCACAGGGCGGCGACCGCCTGGGCACCGGCGCGCTGAAGCTGGCGCAGCAGCCGGTGAGCAGGACGAAGACGGGCTTCAATGCTCAAAAGCTGCTCATCGATGGTTCGGGGGGTGTTAGCGGTGATCTCCTCACCGGCAGCCCTTCGCGCCTCCCGAGCAGCCTCAATGGCCAGAGGGACTGCCTGTGAGTGACCAGGGAAGAAGTCTGCCAAGACAAAAAAGAAACAAGTCAAAAAATCAGAAGTCGGCCTGCTACATAGTCGGAAGCCCGAAGAAACAAAAGAAACTTACCATCAACGATATCCTCGATTTCGTGTTAGCCGGAGGTCAGCATCGCCTCCCTGTCGGTCCAGGCGGAGCGCTCGCTTTCAAACTCGGCCATGAGGGCAGTCTCCCTCCTCTTGGCCTCGTCCTGCGCCTTCTTGAGCAGCTCCTTCTGCTCGGCCAGCTGTGCCGCCAGCAGGTCGCGCTCCTTTGCGAGCTTGCCGCACTCCTCCTCCTTGGCCCGCCACGTGGTGTTGGCCTCGCCTAGCTGCTCCTGAAGAGCGGCGTTGGCGCCTAAAAAACGAAAAAAGAAGACAAACAAGTCGTCAGCGAAGTAGATCGCCAGGAAGATCCGGCCCGACTGCTCAGCAGTCGGCCCGAATCTCGGGGACTACAGCCCGCGGGTGCGCCAGCGCGCCCCCGCGAAGAAGAGAAAAAGAGAGCTTACTCCGGCTTTCCACCAAGTCGGCAGTCCGCTTGTTCAGCTCCTCAACATTGCGGTTGAAGGCAGTGGCGCGGAGGTTGTGATACTCCTGCAATAAGTCAACAGAGACAAAGTTAGCATTTGGAACTCGCGAGAGGGAGTTCCGAACCGCCTACTCAGCAGCCGGCCCGGAACTCGGGGACTACACCCAGTGGGTGCGCTGGCGCCCCCCCACAGAGGAAAACAAGAATCAAAAGAAGAAGGAAACATACCCAGACAGATGTCCGCGCGGCCAGGTTCGCCCTGGTGCAGGCTTGAAGGGCGTCGCCTTCGGCGCGCAGCTTCGCCTGGACGTCCAGGAGCGCTTGGTTCAACGGCCCGGTGCCGCCTCCGCGCAACCACCCGGTGGGCGCAGCGCTCGAGGCCTCGGCGTCTAGGGTGGCCGAGCTGGCGGCGCCGGTTTCCCGAGGTCGCGGCGCCGAGATCGCCCTCTCAAGACGACGGCGCACCGGCGAGACGACTTGGAGAAGCAGTCGCGCCTCGGCCTCGTCCGCGATCGGCGGCTCCGACTGACCCACCGGCTGTTTGCCGTGCGGTCTCCCAGACGGTGGCGGAGGCGGCGGTGGCGGCACGAGAGTGTCCGAGCTAGAAGCCTCGCCGCCCTCCTTCTCCGCAAGGGGGTTCTCGGTGCCGGCCTCTCCGGTCTGCCCCATGAACTCCGGAGGCGGCGGAGCAGACGACAATGCAGGGACGAGCATCGCCGATCGGCGACGCGCGGCCTCCTCAGCACGCCGTTTCGCTGCAAGGGCGGTTTCGGCGTCCTCCAGCTTCTTCTGGGCGTTGGCGGCTGCCTTTTCGGTCTGCGCCTTTTCCAGGCGTTCGGCCTCCTCCTCGTCGCGCTTCTCCCGCGCATTTCGTTCCGTCGCCTCCCGGAGGTCGGCGGCGGGATCGGCCCGCCGAGTATTGGCAGACGGAGGGGACGGCGACTCTCTCAAGGGAGAGAGGGGCCCTGAAGAAGAATGGAGGGAAAATCAAAGAAGACTCGGACAAGATTCAACAAAGAAATATAAAGAGCGTAAAGACTTACGAGGAAACTAGCGGCGGCCTTCTCAGTTCCCTTCGGAAGCGTTTGGCCTTCGCGGCCGCCTCCTCCCGTTTGGTCGCGGCGGCCGCCCCCTTGAACTTCTTCAATTTGCCGCCGGGCGCACTCGGCCCGGCGTGGCGCCTCTTCGCGCCGCCTTGGCCGGCCAGGCCGGCCCTTGGCTGGTGGCGCGGGGCGACTTCCCCGTCGGCATCATCTTCGGGCCAGTCGGCGAAGGTGGCCGAGGGCCTCAAGCCGCCGTCTACCCCTTCTCCGCCGCCTTCGGCGTCGGCTTCCATTGCCGCCGCCCCCAAGTCGGGGTCGTCGACGTCGCTGTCCGCGCGATCGGGAACATACTTGCGGGGCTATCTCGTGGCGCCGGCTACAGGCTCCATGAGGTTCTTCTGCCCAGAAGAAACCGACGAGAGTTAGAAGCCGGAATCGGCTGCAAAAGAAGACACAACTACGAAGAGATGCGACTTACCACTGGTGGGGGGTTGTCGCGCGAGTATGGCTCCTTGCCGAATTGCCAGTCCTCTGTGAGCTCGCAGTGCGCGATATGGTTCACCAAGTTTGCCACCTCCTTGTGGGGCATCTCCTTGGTGCTCATCCGACTCGGGTCTCGGAGGCCGCTCATCTGACAGATCAGGTGAGGCCTCCCTTGGAGCGGGAGGACTCGGCGTTCCACGAAGGCGGCCAAAAGGTCGGATCCAACGAGGCCCTCCGACTGCAGCAAGACTCAGAGTCGCGCTACGGCGGCGGCTTCGGACGGAGTCAGCGATTTGGCTCGGTGAGACCAGCTGGGGAGCCTCCCAGTTAGGGGGGCGGTGTTGAAGGGCGGTAGGTTTACCCAGTCGCCGTCGGTGGAGAGGTTCTTCACGTAGAAGTATGAGCGCTGCCACATCTTCACCGACTTTATCAGCGAGATGGGAGGAAAGGGGTTGTCGGCTGTCAAGCGCCGCACCGCGACGTAGGTGCCGCACTGAGCCGGAATGCCGGCGACTTGCGTGCCGAGCTTCGAAGAGAAGAATTCTCCCCACAGATCGAGGGTGGGGAGAACACTGAGGAAACCTTCACACACAGTGGCGAAGGCGGAGAGCAACACCACCGTATTTAGAGTAAGGTGGTGTGGTTGAAGGCTATGAAACTCCAAAAACAAGCGGAAGAAACCGCTCGTCGGCAGCCCCAGGCCACACATGAGGTGCGAGTGGAAGATGACCCGCTCGCCCTCCTCCGGCGCCGGTCGGGTCTCTCCCACCGGCGTGGGGCGGGTGCGCACGAGGTCCGCGCTGGGGAGACGGCGGGTCTGGCAAAGGAACTCGATGTGTTCCTCCTCCACCTCCGAGCTGTCCCATACGCCGGAGCGCATGGCGGGGGCCGCGGCGGAGGAAGAGCTCATCGCCGCGGGGAGGAGTGCTCTCGCTCGACGGCGGGGGCAGGAAGAAGAGAAGGCAGGATGAGGCGGGAGAATGGGGGAGAGGGGTGCGTGTGCGGTGCCGCCCCGCTCCCTCCCGCCTATTTATAGCCCTATGGGCTCAGGAGCCAAGGGGGAGGGTGTGGGATTAACTGCGCACGATGCCCCACGCCGCCCCACGATCTACCCCACGAAGTTACAGCACGCAGTAACAACATGGGGAAACCAACCGTCCGCGGCCGCAACGGATCCGTTAGAATGCCGAGGCACGGTAGTGGCAGGCTCCGCCTGACGGCCCGTCCTGTCGCGCGCGTGGGTGGGAAGACTGTCCCCTCCACGTGGTGCCGCGCAATAGGGCTGCCTCGATGGCAGCGGAGAAGTGTATCAGGCATGCCGCCTGGTTTCCTGCCCTGGCTTCGTAGTCGCGGCCCCTCGCAAGAGAATTCGACTTTCGACAGTCGGCCGAAGGGAAGACGGCAGCCGAGTTCCAGAGTCGGCACGGGGAGATTGAAGCTACTGAAACGTGTCCGCGGGGCTTCACCAGCTTCGGGGACTACTATCGGAGTAATGGGCCACGGGTAGGCTAACCCGGGTCCCAGGATCTTTCAAGACATCGGGGCAGGCCGTGCCCCTCAGGCCGAGTCTCAGGAGCCGAGTCCCAGACAGCGACTCAAAGATAAGCCGACTCCAAGCTGGAGACCTCCAGAGAGGCCGACTATGGAGATTCGGCCCATGACTCCTCCTGAAGCCCGAGGCAGGGTACGGTCGCGGCGTGGCCGTCCCCCCTGCCTACGAAGGGCTGGCATGGCTACAGTGAGCCGCATCACCGGAAGATCTCCGGTGAGGCGCGACACTGTTGCCATGCCTGCCCTGACCTCAGCCATAGTGCGCAAAGCACTGTGCCCACAACGCCTGCCTGTACGGCCCAAAGACCGCGGGGCCGCCTGTCAGCGGGTGGACCGAGGGCGACCTGAGCGCCCCGAAGATGGCCTTGTGGGAGTCGGCCTCCCTGGAGTCGGCCGACCCTTCTCCAGGGCCCCACGAGCCATTAACCAGATAGGATGGGGAATGGCAACAGTGATCGCCCGATAGACGGCAGCACTGTTGCCACGACCCAATGACCAAGCCTACGTCATCAGGAGTGCCGCACAATGTCAGGCCTGTCCACAGAACCCACCAGTCGGCGGACCCAGAAGCCAACGAGAAGGACGGCGGCTGGAGAGACAGACGGCTGGGACCCGCGCCCTGCTGGATTACCATTGTACCCCCAGGGGGTAGGCCTATATAAACCCCCCGGGGCACCCATGCAAAGGGTTCGGACTTTGATAGAGATAGACCAGATAGCATAGGAAGGAGAGAACTAGCCTCGCTCTCTCCTGCCTCCAGATACAGCTCCAAGAGCACCATTGTAGCCACGTTGCTTTAGTGATCATGCGGAGACCCCGGAGAGCAGTAGTAGGGGTGTTATCTCCCCGGAGAGCCCCGAAGCTGGGTAAGATTCGCCGGCGTGCATGCCTTCGCCTCATCCCGTTTCCAGGCACCGGCGATATTCTACTCGCCCCCACCATGATAAGCCATCCCTTGGCATATGTCGCACCCAACCCCCGACAGTTATTAAGGTAATACATGAATGATGGTTGAAGTTGGCAACAATCATGATTGTAGATTCTTATTGAAATAGAAAAATGAATTCAAACTGAGTTCGAGTTGCAGCGGTAGTATAGACATTTGGAATGCACTAAAATGTTGGTATGAGTAGGAAACATGCATTATACAGCCAACGAAAAAATTTAATTGGACATAACATGGATTAATGCTCCCTCCTTCCATCTATATAGGGTGTAATGCGTTTTTTAAGACCGCCTTTGACTATTGACAAGATTAATAGTACATGACATGCACAATGTGAAAATTATATCACTAAAATCTCCTTTCACACACGAATTTAACTGTGTGCTTTGTGTAAGTTGCATGTCATATATTATTGCTCTAATATTTGGTCAAAGTTAGCATCTAAAAATGCATTAGGCCCTATATAGATGGAAGGAGGGAGTAGCTTTGAATAGCATTTGAATAGTAAAACGGGGCAAGACTCTCACTTTGTGTGGTGTGAATAGTTTTTTTTCGTTTTATTTTTGGTTGAGGGAAATGCGAGTTGATTTGGTACGTACAAGTACAATATTACACGTTAGGCTTGTCCGTAAAATTCAACCCGCGCCTTGTTATATCCCGAAAACTCAGATATCGTGCTCCCAAAAGTGGCACCTTCACAACCCGCACCTTGCTATCCCAAAATTACAATGTGCGCGAAAACTCCCTCTAGCTGAAAAATCCCAAGATGCGAAATACCCTTCTAACCATGTCGCTAGTTCAAATCGGTGGGGGTATTTTTGGTAACACACCCTACATTTTGGACAAGCGTGTCCCTAAGTTATGGTTCACCCCCTCCCATCGCCTCCTTTTTGCCATTTGAAATCCCACGCCGCCATAACCTCTCCGCTCCAGCCACGAAACCCCACCCTCCTCTGTCCGCCACCACACCGCTGCCCAGCCAGAGCCTCTTCCCCGACTACGTCGTCCACCGCAATAGCTCGACGTCCCTCTTTCACCTCCCCGGATAGGGATCCTCGTCCATCGCGTCGTCCCGCCGGTTCAGCCGCCTGATACGTCTCCAACATATCTATAATTTTTTACTGTTCCATGCTATTATATTTCCCGTTTTGGATGTTTATGGGCTTTAGTTTACACTTTTATATCATTTTTTGGGACTAACCTACTAACTGGAGGCCCAGACTGAATTGTTGTTTTTTTTGCCTATTTGAGTGTTTCGAAGAAACTGAATATCAAACGGAGTCCAAACGGAATGAAACTTTCGGGAGCGATATTTTTGGAGCAAACGTGATCCAAAGGACTTGGAGTGGAAGTCAAGAAACAAGCGAGGCGGCCACAAGGGTGCCCGACGCGGCCCCTACAGGTGGGCGCCTCCCCCCCACCCTCGTGGGCCCCTCGAGCATCCACCGACCAACTTGTTCCTCCTATATATACCCATGTACCCCGAAAACATCAGAAGAGACCATGAAAAACTAATTCCACCGCTGCAACCTTCTGTATCCATGAGATACCATCTTGGAGCCTTCGCCAGCGCTCCACCGGAGGGAGAATCGACCACAGAGGGCCTCTACATCATCTCCAAGGCCTCTCCGATGAGTTGTGAGTAGTTTACCACAGACCTTCGGGTCCATAGTTATTAGCTAGATGGCTTCTTCTCTCTCTCTCTGATTCTCAATACAAAGTTCTTGTTGATCTTCTTGGAGATCTATTCGATGTAACTCTTTTTGCGGTGTGTTTGTCGAGATCCAATGAATTGTGGGTTTATGATCAAGTTTATCTATGATAAATATTTGAATCTCCTCTGAATTCTTTTATGTGTGATTAAGTTATCTTTGCAGGTCTCTTTGAATTATCAGTTTGGTTTGGCCTACTAAATTGATCTTTCTTGCAATGCGAGAAGAGCTTAGCTTTGGGTTCAATCTTGCGGTGTCCTTTCCCAGTGACAGCAGGGGCAGCAAGGCGCATATTGTATTGTTGCCATCGAGGATATAAAGATGGGGTTTATAGCATATTGCATGAGTTTATCACTCTACATCATGTCATCTTTCTTAATGCGTTACTCTGTTATTTCTGAACTTAATACTCTAGATGCATGCTGGATAGCGGTCAATGTGTGGAGTAATAATAGTAGTAGATGCATACTCTAGATGCATGCTGAATAGATCAAAAAATTCTTCAAGAATCGGTAAACTTGAGGATATCATTACCAACTTAGGGGATGCCTTTTCATCCGTGAAAAATACTTCCACTCCGCCTACTAAAATTGCCAAATTAATCTATGTTCCTAATAATATGGGTGAATCTTCTGGTAGGGAAAATGTGGATCTCAAATCAATAAGTGTTCACCCCAATTCTCTCTCTATCATAAAGGAAACTTTTGCTTCAAATGAATTTCTTGAATTCTTGCCTAGGAGCTTAATCATTGCTAAAAGGAAAGAAACTCCTAAAAATTATAAGTGCTTTATTGAAGAATTGAGTGCCAAAGATGGCACTACTTAGATCTATCCTCGCTTTTATGCCTAGTTAGGGGCGTTAAACAATAGTGCTAGATGGGAGGCAACCCAATTTTATTTTAGGTTTTTTTGTTTTTTCTTCTGTTTAGTAATAAATATTTCATCTAGCTTCTGTTTAGATGTGTTTTCATGTTTTAATTAGTGTTTGTGCGAAGTAGAACCTATAGGATAACCTATGGTGATAGTTAATTTGATTCTGCTGAAAAACAGAAACTTTGCACGCATGAAAATAATTTTAGTAATTCAAAGCTACATGCATTTGCGTTGATTCTTTTTTCTGTAGATAAATAGACAAATTTCCCAGGACCTCCTATTTTAGTAGGATTTTTAGAGTTCCACAAGTATTCAAGAGTTACAGATTGATACAGGTTGTTCTGTTTTTGACAGATTCTGTTTTTCGTGTGTTGTTTGCTTATTTTGATGCATCTATGGCTAGTATGTTGGGTATGAACCATAGAGAAGTTGGAATATAGTAGGTACACCAATATAAATAAATAATGAGTTCATTACAGTACCTTATGTGGTGGTTTTTCTTTCTTGCACTAACGGAGCTTATTAGATTTCCTGTTGAGTTTTGTGTTGGGAAGTTTTCAAGTTTTGGGTAAAGATTTGATGGACTATGGAATAAGGAGTGGCAAGAGCCTAAGATTAGGGATGCCCATGGAACACCAAGATATTCAATTATAACCAAAAGTCTAAGCTTGGGGATGCCCCGGAAGGCATCCCCTCTTTCGTCTTCGTCTATTGGTAACTTTACTTGGAGCTATATTTTTATTCGCCACATGATATGTGTTTTGCTTGGAGCGTCTCGTATGATATTAGTCTTGCTTGTTAGTTTACCAGTTTTTAGTTTACCACAATAATCCTTGTTGTACACACCTTTTGGGAGAAACCCACTTGATTGGAATTTATTAGAATACTCTATGTGCTTCACTTATATCTTTTGAGCTAGATAGTTTTTGCTCTAGTGCTTCACTTATATCTTTTAGAGAATGGCGGTGGCTTAATTTTGTAGAAATTGTTAATATCTCATGCTTAACTTATATTATTTTGAGAGTCTTTTAGAACATCATGGTATTTGCTATGGTTATAAAATTGGTCCTAGAGTGATGGGCATCCAAGTTGGGTATAATAAAAACTATCATAGGAAGTGAATTGGATGCTATGATCAATTTGATACTTGATAATTGTCTTGAGATATATAGGTGGTAATATTAAAGTCATGCTAGTTGGGTAATTGTGAATTTAAAGAATTCTTGTGTTAAAAGTTTGTGATTGTCGTAGCTTGCACGTATGGTGAACCGCTTTGTGATGAAGTTGGAGCACAATTTTATTTATTGATTGTCTTCCTTATGAGTGGCGGTCGGGGACGAGCGATGGTCTTTTCCTACCAATCTATCCCCCTAGGAGCACGCCCATAGTACTTTGTTTTCAATGGCTTGTAGATTTTTGCAATAAGTATATGAGTTCTGCATGATTAATGTTGAGTCCATGGATTATACGCAGTCTCACCCTTCCACCATTGCTAGCCCCTCTTGTGCCGTGCAACTTTCGCCGGTACCATACAACCACCATATACCTTCCTCAAAACAGCCACACCATACCTACCTATTATGGCATTTCCATAGCCATTCCGAGATATATTGCCATGCAACTTTCCACCGTTCCGTTTATATGACACGCATCATCATTGTCATATTGCTCTTTGCATGATCATGTAGTTGACATCGAATTTGTGGCGAGGCCACCTTCATGATTTTCATACATGTCACTCTTGATTCATTGCATATCCCGGTACACCCCCGGAGGCATTCATATAGTCATATCTTGTTTTAAGTATCGAGTTGTAATCTTGAGTTGTAAGTAAATAAAAGTGTGATGATATTCATTATTAGAGCATTGTCCCAATGAGGAAAGGATGATGGAGACTATGATTCCCCCACAAGTTGGGATGAGACTTCAGACTTAAAAAAAAGTGGCCAAAGAGCCCACCAAAAAAAAGAGAGAAGGCCAAATAAAAAAATATTTGAGAGAAAAAGAGAGAAGGGACAATGCTACTATCCTTTTTTACCACACTTGTGCTTCAAAGTAGCACCACGATCTTCATGATAGAGAGTCTCCTATGTTGTCACTTTCATATACTAGTGGGAATTTTTCATTATAGAACTTGGCTTGTATATTCCAATGATGGGCTTCCTCAAAATGCCCTAGGTCTTCGTGAGGAAGAAAGTTAGATGCACACCCACTTAGTTTCTTTTGTTGAGCTTTGATACATTCATAGCTCTAGTGCATCCATTGCATGGCAATCCCTACCCACTCACATTGAGGCATCTCCATAGCCTGTTGATACGTCTAGTTGATGTGAGACTATCTTCCTCCTTTTTTGTATTCTCCACAACCACCATTCTATTTCACATATAGTGCTATGTCCATGGCTCACGCTCATGTATTGCGTGAAAGTTGAAAAAGATTGAGATTATTAAAGTATGAAACAATTGCTTGGCTTGTCATCGGGGTTGTGCATGATTAAATACTTTGTGTGATGAAGATAGAGCAACAACCAGACTATATGATTTTGTAGGGATAACTTTCTTTAGCCATGTTATTTTGAGAAGACATGATTGCTTTGATTAGTATGCTTGAAGTATTACTATTTCTTATGTCAATATGTACTTTAATTTTGAATCATTTGGATCTGAACATTCATGCCACAATAAAGAAAATTACATTGAGAATTATGCTAGGTAGCATTCCACATCAAAAATTCTGTTTTTATCATTTACCAACTCGAGGACGAGCAGGAATTAAGCTTGGGGATGCTTGATACGTCTCTAACGTATCTATATTTTTGATTGTTCCATGCTATTATATTACCTGTTTTGGATGCTTATGGGCTTTAATTTACACTTTTATATCATTTTTGGGACTAACCTACTAACCGGAGGCCCAGCCGAATTGCTGTTTTTTGCCTATTCACTACAAAAAAATACACTTCCGTGATGATACATGTTTTTCACAGTAGGTCGCATTTTTTGTCATGCATGTACATCCATGACAAATTTATGACAGAATCAAGATAGTCATACCTGTGCTGTCGTAGAAGTGTTCCATGACATTACCAAAATTATCATCACGGAAGTGTCCACTTCCATGACGATAAATCGCGCGTCACAGAAGTGCTTTCGTCAAGGGTGACCGACACGTGGCATCCACCATAACGGAACGCCGTTAAGCTATCAGGTCTAGTTTTGGATCCGATAACCCATTAACAGCCCCGACCAATGGGGATTTTCCACGTGTAAAATCATCATTGGCTGGAGGAGACACGTGTCAGGTCCGCCCTGACACAAGTGTCACTCATCCAATGGGCGAGACACGCCTATGATATGTTGACACGTGGACCAGCCCATCAAGTTTAAAATGGGCCGGCCTAACTAAAGGCCCACAAGATTTTGCGGACCATAATGGGCCGGCCTAGCTAAAGGCCCACGAGATTTTGCGGACCATAATGGGCTGGCCCAGCTAAAGGCCCACAAGATTTTGCGGGCCATAATGGACCAGCCCAGGTAAAGGCCCACAAGATTTTTCTGTGCCATAATGGGCCGGCCCAGGTAAAGGCCCACAAGATTCTTGCAGATCATAATGGGCCGGTCCGGCTAAAGGCCCACGAGATTTCACCGACATTAATGGGCCGGCTCAGCTGTAGGCCCACAAGAATTTGAGGACCCTAGTAGGCCGGCCCATTAACTGGCTGCCATGTTTTGGGCCAAATGCTGGCCCATATTTGATCCGGTCCATTAATGCCCTGCCACGTTTTAGGCCTAATAGCGGCCCATGTGAGATCCGGCCCGTTAAAAGCCTACCAAGTTCTGGGCCAAATTACAGCCCAGAGCAGGTCCGACCCTTTAAGAGGCTATGGGCTCAATTATGGCCCATATCAGATTCGGCCCGTCAACTGGACACTATGCTTTTGGGCCCACTTGCTAGAGGCCTACTTAGTAATTCGGCCTGATATTAGTTTTGGCCTCTTAACACTACTAGGGAAAAGCCTAGCAGCAGAGCGGGTTTTGGGCCTATCAGTAGCGCGGGAAGGAGCGCTACTGATAAGGCGCTACAACTAATGCTTAGCAATAGCGCGTCTTGACCCACGCTACTGCTAAATTGACTTAGTAGCAGCGCTTCTTCGGAACATCGCTACTGGTAATTAGTAGTAGCGCTTCTCCTCGCCCGCGCTACTACTATTATTTAGTATTTTATTTCTTTTCTGTTAATTCAACTAGTTCAACTAGTTTATTAATTTACTCACTAAACTAGTTCAACTACAACTAAAGTAGTTCAACTACCACTACTACTACTAAAAATCTAGTACTAACTAAAGCAACATCTAGTACTAGCTAACCCTAAATTAACATCTACTACTACTAAATATAGTACTAACTAGTGGCAGGGAGTGGGGGGCGACGGAGAGGTAGCTAGCTAGGGGCGGCGAGGTAGAGGGCGGTGGGAGGAGGGCTGCCGGCGGAGGAGGAAGGAGGGGCGGCCGCAGGCGGAGGGAGGAGGGCGGCAGCGGAGGAGGGAGGGGCCGCCGCAGGCGGAGGGAGGATGTGCGAGGAGGATGGAGGAGGGACGGAAGGAGGGAGTACCTCGGCGGCGGATGGACGAAAGCGGCGGCGGCAGCGACGCACGACGACGGTTACGCGGGCGAGAGTGAGAGTGTGAGTGAGAGGGCCTGTCGTGCGCGTGGGGATAAGGTAGGGATAGTTGTAGCGCGTTTGCCAAACGCGCTACAGCTAACCTGAATAGCAGTAGCGCTGTTCAGTAAAGTGCGCTACTGCTATAGCTAGCGGGGGGGGCGAGGTCATGGCAACTATAGCAGTAGCGTTGTATGCGGTGGACGCGCTACTGCTATTTCCCTGTCAGCAGCGCGTTTTCGCCACACACGCTGCTGCTAAGTAGTAGTAGCGTGGTATTTTGAAGAGCGCTGCTGGTAAGATTCTGTGTATAGGCTTTTCCCTAGTAGTGTAAGGGTCCGTTTAACATTTCGGCCCTATATTAATTTCAGCCTGTTAAATGCCCGTCATATAGTTGGGTCTAACTATGGCCCGGTTTGCATCCTGCCTACTCGCAGCCGATATCTGATTGGGCCAAGCAAGGACCGAGACAATTTTGGCCTGTTAAAAGCCCGTGATTTGATTTGCACAATCATGGGTCGGGCCTCATTTCGGGCTGCTGCCGGCCCGTTAGCTGTTCGGCACGTTTCAGGCCCAACCTACATAGTGATTGCATGACGGCCCGATTATGTACCGTAATTTTATGGTTTGGCCGGTTTACTGCGAAGACATGATATATATACCGTAAAATAACTACAGCGTCATGAATAAGAAAAAACCTAGACTATACAATAAAGAAATTACAGCATATTACATCCACTGGGCATCAAAGTTTGCCACTATGATAATAAAGCACAAGCGGACAACAGATTACATACACTGGGCATCAAAGATCGCCACCAGTGCAAATAGACACACCGACAAAATAATATACAAAACCGACATCACTTCAATAGAGTTCAAGGAAGGTTAGCCCTGCTGGGGAGCTGCAGGGCAAGCAGCTGAGCAAGATGATGAGACTGCGCTTGTTCAACACTTAAATCTTCCTCACTCTAAAAGATAAACAAGCAGACAGACGACAGGTTTTGCACATAAAAGTATCAGTGTAGACAATTCAGTGACGAATAAAGTGACATAGTTTAAAACTGCATTAACACAATATGGTATTGTTCAGGTCAAGACATGGCAGGGAATGACATTGTGAAGGAGTTGGCAGCTTCACGACATCGCTGGATTACAGATCAAGAACTCATAAGTATCAATGGTTAGTGTGTTGTCAATTTATCCCATTTCAGATTGGCAAATAAAGAGACGGTTTAAATAATACTGCCTCCATCCGGAATTTCTTGTCATCAAAATTGATGTGTCTAGAACTAAAATACATCTAGATGCATCCATTTCAATGACAAGTATTTTCGGACGGAGGGACTAGTAGAATGATATGACATTGTTCATAGTTAAGACATTGCAGAATATGACATTGTGCTGTAGTGGGTAGGTTCACCACACCACTGGATTACGGATGAAGAACAGAAGCATACATGCAGTGCAAAAGAAGATCACTTGCTCTGTATAGTTTAATTTACAAGGTATGAATAAGGAACTTGGTTGTACAACTGAAAACTTAAATTGAGAAAGGACAAACTTTTATTTATGAACTACAGAATAAACTTTGAACTTGCAATTTGATGCAAACACCAAAAATAAACAGCTGTTGCAGTCATGCCTAACCAAATATATACAACAAAGTTTGAAGGCTTGAGATGGACAAACTTACATTATTGGTGAAGACATGATCTATAAAGGCCTTGTCCATGCTGATGGGGGGGGGGCAATTCAAGAATTTTACCACAGAATATTCTTCATAAGCATTGCCTTTATTCTACATTTTGTTAAGAGTAAATATAGATGTGATAATATACGAAAAAATGGAGAATATTTAAGATAAGATGAAGAGTGATGCTACATAACCAAGTAGCTATAAATGTAAGTGCAGTGATAATGGCAAAAGGTACAGCCAAGAGCAATGCATAGCTAAACTTCTTTAGTACCACCTTATGGTAAGAGTAAATATAGATCTGATGTGTAGAAAATGGAGGGCAAAGTAAAATAAGCTGCAGAGTGATGGTGCATGAACAACTACCTGTCATTATAAGTACACTGATAAAGGACAACATGTACTTACAAGAACAATGCAGAGCTAAAAAACATTGGCATTGGATATATTCTACACTAATGTAACCATTCATACAGATCAGATAATTTGGAGCGAACAATTGGTAAGCAAGCTATCATGCATACTGCTGTCACATAATGAACCAGGTATGTATGCAAGTACAGTGATACAGGACAATAGGTACTAACAAGAGCAAAGCAGCGGACAACATATTTGCGATATCCTATCGTTCTTTTCAAACCGGAATTCTTCTTCGAGCAGATTTCCTGCAAAAAAGATTCGTAAGGCACATGCGGAAAAGTAGAAGTTCAAATTTTCATGTGATTTCATAGACAGTACCTCATCCTGGGAACGAGACCAGTGCATAACAAGATTTTTCCATTCAATGTCTTCTAAATTTTGCACAGGAGACTTCATCGGAAATTCGTTTATAGATTTGCCACCAAAGTGTGATTTCCTCAGGTAACACCGATACTGCTGCAATGCTTCCTTGAAAAGCACACGCAAGCTTTGCTCGTCATGACTATCCAGATTGACCCTCGCCTAGTTACAACAATGTAATGTAAATCATTGATGTGTTCAATCAGCAGAAAACAGGAAAATAATAACCATGAATAATAGCACTTACACGTAAGTTGGACAGGAAGATGTGAAAATGGTGTTTGTCTTCACAATAATCTTCCCATGATGGGAATATATGCACGTAGTCCCTAACAACATTGAAAACAATGTCTTTTAAACTGGGAATAAATAGAATGGGGTTCCAATCTGCAGGAATTGGAGGTCTCTGCAGTTGGGATAGGTCTTCGGCCGGTGGACTTGCTGTACTTTTTGCTGGAGTGGGATTTTTCTATGGTACAGCTGGTGCTATGGCAAATGAAATCGGTATACCTTTTGCTGGAGTGCAGGTCCTGTGTGGTAGGGCTAGTGGTGTGGCCAGTGAAGTATGGGTACAGTCTGCTGGAGTCTGTCCTACATTTTGTGTCACTGGTTGTACAACCAATATAAGTGGGGTGATGTCTCATTTCTTCGGCACCACCACGTTTTTCAAGGACTTTGCTGGTGCTCCTTCAGGTTTGACAATCACCCTCTTCCTTTTCGATGTCTTATTCACACAAACAACATTTGAGTGGAAAAACATGGTATGATGACAGATGGAATATGTATTGATAATGGATGGGCATGGCATCTCGGCATATATGATGAGTAAACTAAGCAGATGGCGATGCAACAAAGTAGAAGAAATGCAAGACAACATATGCAAGATACCCGCAATCAATAAAACATTGCCAAATTAGAACAGGCACCTTGATGGGGAGCGTTTGAGTTTCATTGCATCCAGAATGGCACTCAATGCCTTGGTGCCTATTTTGTAAGTCATTGCAGTGCTTAGCTTCAAGAGTGGACTGCTGCTAGTGCGACACAAAGCAGCTACACAGATCATAGTGTAGACATAACGGGAAAACCTTAAGCATCAGAGTAAAATCAGCAAAGTGGAACTTGCTGGAATATATGTGCTAGTATTGCCGGTATGGCTAGAAAGGCTTCGGATACAAGATCTCTTCAAGTGAAGGTGCGGTACTGTTAATATCAGTGTAACTCTCAAAGGCGACACAGCTCCACGCATTTCCTTGCTAATCTTATAGGATTCAAGTGGGCAGGCCACTACAAATCCTATTACTATGTAGCGACCCGACCTCAGATTGTCAAGTCTCTGTGCTCAGGTGTCATCCCTGGATCAGTAATGCTGACACCACACAGTACTTCGAAGGATTTATAACAGAGTAGCAATCACACACTTATTACATCAATGTCTCAAAAGAGAACTTATTACAATAATATGGTTAAGGCCATCTAATGCGATAACAGCGGAAGGCTTGGAAGATAAAGTGAGTCCATCAACTCCAACGGCATAGCTGAGCTACACGGCAACGACCTACGAACCTTACTCCTCGTCTGAAAAGTCTGCAACATAATACGTTGCAGCCCGAGAACGGGTCAGCACATGGAATATGATGGCAATGTAACACAAAAGAGCAATAACAGAATAGTGCTACCACTACATGCATATTTGGCTGGTGGAAAGCTCTATGGTTACAATTTTTGCGAAAAGCCAATTTTTCCCTACTACAAAGGAATCAGTTTTTGTTTAACTATCATGGTGGTTGAAACATCATTTGAGAAGGTAACCCCAACTCAATGATCCCAGTTAAAATAGTTAACAACCCAAGCAAGATTAATTAAGAGTGTTGAGATACATCAAATACTCAAGTACTAGATACTCAGAATTGTCCATAACTGGGGACACGGCTAACCATGATTAGATTGTACACTCTGCAGAGGTTTGCGCACTTTTCCCTGCAAGACTTGATCGCCTCCGTTGATTTCTCGCACTACATGGTGTTTGAGAGACGGATGACCGAGACACAGTCTTTCAGAAGCATTAACTCTCTACTCCGGGCAGACCATACCAAACCTACAAACCCACTACCTGCTGATCCACCTCTTCGAGAGCTTCACGCAACTTACTCAACTATGCTAGAGCCCATAATAGCTTGCGGCTGCACACAGAAGTTTCTAGCATGAATAGACTCAGTTCCCTTTGAGCCTGGGTGGCGGTCCATAGGCGAATCACACGGTAACCCTGGGATTTCCAAAAATAAAACAGGCAATCACTGGATACCCCAGGTGCCACAATCGACCCAGATGTGTATTAAAGTTGCCACCTTAAGTAAACCATTAATTAACAATCTCACATCTGTCATGGATATCACTCAAACCCAATCCATTTCTACGAGCATAGCATGGCAGTATAAGCATAACGTAGAAGTAACTCCCAAGGGTTTGATAAATAACAGGGCAATAGGTTCTACCTCAGCAACTACTTCCCAATACCCACATGTTAAAGGCATCCTAGTCATGGAAAGTTTGAGGACTGAAACTAATAAATAAAAACTGGGTATGAAAAAGAGTATGATCAATGTGTTACTTGCCTTGCTGATGATCCCTGAATCCTAGAGACTCGTAGTAACACGCTTCGCACTCCGGGAATTCTATCGCAAGCAAACAATAACATACATAAGTAACAATCAAAGATGCACAAGTAGAACTCCAAATAAAAGAGTTTGACCGGAGAGTTCAACTTAAGAACTCCGGTTTGCAAAAAGAATCAAATCAAACGGAGCAACGAACTCAAATGGCAAAAGAAACAACTTCATTTTACTAATCTGGATCTAAGTCAAATTTTACAGAAGAAAAATCTTGTTTGAGATGATTGTTCGGAAAGAGGGTTTCGAGATGAAACTCCAGGCGCTTGAATCGCCTGATTCCGATAAACGAGCGAAAAGATAAACAGGTTTAAACATCGGATCAGAAATCGCGATCGGACTAACCGCGGAATAAATCCGAAAAAAAGAAAAACGACGAACGGCTAAACGAACGAACGTTCGTTAGCAGAAACTAAACGGTGAACACGTTCGTTAGAACGAACGGACGAACGAACGTTTGCTAAGTAAATAAACCGATCTATATAAAAAACGAACTAGGGTTTTTCAGAAAAAACCCGAAGGGTTTTCTAAAAAAAATGGCGGCGGGGTCGGGTAGCTCCGGCGAGGTCGTCCGGCGGGGCAGGCGGCTCCGGTGGGGCTCGGCGAGGGCGGCGGGGCTTGGGGAGGGCGCGGGGTGGCGGCGGGA